>NC_056458.1:43050469-43160469 GCF_018296145.1 Oncorhynchus tshawytscha | reverse complement strand
AATTATTTAAAAAATGGGGGGAATGACTAAAACCTTTGACCTTTTATTCCACTATCAATGTTCTGTGACTCACCAGTGTCACCAATTACCTTTGGATTTCCTCTTTTCAATAATAATGAAAATTCAGAGTGGCTAAATATCACTTTGAAGGAGTTTGTTCAAAAGGATGTAACATGTCCAAGGATGGTGTTGTAGAGACATGTACCATGTCCAGGGATGGTGTTGTATAGACATGTAACATGTCCAGGGATGGTGTTGTATAGACATGTAACATGTCCAGGGATGGTGTTGTCCTTACATGTAACATGTCCAGGGATGGTGTTGTAGAGACATGTAACATGTCCAGGGATGGTGTTGTCCTTACATGTAACATGTCCAGGGATGGTGTTGTAGAGACATGTAACATGTCCAGGGATGTGTCTCTCACTGTTGCCGCCTGCTACCGATCCCCCTCAGCTCCCAGCTGTGCCCTGGACACCATTTGTGAATTGATCGCCCCCATCTAGCTTCAGAGTTTGTTCTGTTAGGTGACCTAAACTGGGATATGCTTAACAGTCCTACGATCTAAGCTAGATGCCCTCAATCTCACACAAATCATCAAGGAACCCACCAGGTACAACCCTAAATCTGTAAACAAGGGCACCCTCATAGACGTCATCCTGACCAACTGGCCCTCCAAATACACCTCCGCTGTCTTCAACCAGGATCTCAGCGATCACTGCCTCATTGCCTGTATCCGCTACGGAGCCGCAGTCAAACGACCACCCCTCATCACTGTTAAACGCTCCCTAAAACACTTCTGTGAGCAGGCCTTTCTAAACAACCTGGCCCGGGTATCCTGGAAGGACATTGACCTCATCCCGTCAGTTGAGGATGCCTGGTCATTCTTTAAAAGTAACTTCCTCACCATTTTAGATAAGCATACTCCGTTCAAAAAATGCAGAACTAAGAACAGATATAGCCCTTGGTTCACTCCAGACCTGACTGCCCTCGACCAGCACAAAAACATCCTGTGGCGGACTGCAATAGCATCGAATAGTCCCCGCGATATGCAACTGTTCAGGGAAGTCAGGAACCAATATACGCAGTCAGTCAGGAAAGCTAAGGCCAGGTTCTTCAGGCAGAAGTTTGCATCCTGTAGCTCCAACTCCAAAAGGTTCTGGGACACTGTGAAGTCCATGGAGAACAAGAAAACCTCCTCCCAGCTGCCCACTGCACTGAGGCTAGGTAACACGGTCACCACCGATAAATCCATGATTATCGAAAACTTCAACAAGCATTTCTCAACAGCTGGCCATGCCTTCCGCCTGGCTACTCCAACCTCGGCCAACAGCTCCGCCCCCCGCAGCTACTCGCCCAAGCCTCTCCAGGTTCTCCTTTACCCAAATCCAGATAGCAGATGTTCTGAAAGAGCTGCAAAACCTGGACCCGTACAAATCAGCTGGGCTTGACAATCTGGACCCTCTATTTCTGAAACTATCCGCCGCCATTGTCGCAACCCCTATTACCAGCCTGTTCAACCTCTCTTTCATATCGTCTGAGATCCCCAAGGATTGGAAAGCCCTCTTCAAAGGGGGAGACACCCTGGACCCAAACTGTTACAGACCTATATCCATCCTGCCCTGCCTATCTAAGGTCTTCGAAAGCCAAGTCAACAAACAGGTCACTGACCATCTCGAATCCCACCGTACCTTCTCCGCTGTGCAATCTGGTTTCCGAGCCGGTCACGGGTGCACCTCAGCCACACTCAAGGTACTAAACGATATCATAACCGCCATCGATAAAAGACAGTACTGTGCAGCCGTCTTCATCGACCTTGCCAAGGCTTTCGACTCTGTCAATCACCATATTCTTATCGGCAGACTCAGTAGCCTCGGTTTTTGGATGACTGCCTTGCCTGGTTCACCAATTACTTTGCAGACAGAGTTCAGTGTGTCAAACCGGAGGGCATGCTGTCCGGTCCTCTGGCAGTCTCTATGGGGTGCCACAGGGTTCCAGCCTTGGGCCGACTCTTTTCTCTGTATATATCAATGATGTTGCTCTTGCTGCGGGCGATTCCCTGATCCACCTCTACGCAGACGACACCATTCTATATACTTCCGGCCCGTCCTTGGACACTGTGCTATCTAACCTCCAAACGAGCTTCAATGCCATACAGCACTCCTTCCGTGGCCTCCAACTGCTCTTAAACGCTAGTAAAACCAAATGCATGCTTTTCAACCGTTCGCTGCCTGCACCCGCACGCCTGACCAGCATCACCACCCTGGATAGTTCTGACCTTGAATATGTGGACATCTATAAGTACCTAGGTGTCTGGCTAGACTGTAAACTCTCCTTCAAGACTCATATCAAACATCTCCAATCGAAAATCAAACTTACCCTTGTAAAACTGACTATCCTACCGATCCTCGACTTCGGCGATGTCATCTACAAAATTGCTTCCAACACTCTACTCAGCAAACTGGATGCAGTTTATCACAGTGCCATCCGTTTTGTCACTAAAGCACCTTATACCACCCACCACTGCGACTTGTATGCTCTAGTCGGCTGGCCCTCGCTACATATGAGTCGCCAGATCCACTGGCTCCAGGTCATCTACAAGTCCATGCTAGGTAAAGCTCCGCCTTATCTCAGTTCACTGGTCACGATAGCAACACCCATCAATAGCACGCGCTCCAGCAGGTGTATCTCACTGATCATCCCTAAAGCCAAGACCTCATTTGGACACCTTTCGTTCCAGTTCTCTGCTGCCTGTGACTGGAACGAATTGCAAAAATCGCTGAAGTTGGAGACTTTTATCTCCCTCACCAACTTCAAACATCTGCTATCTGAGCAGTTAACCGATCGCTGCAGCTGTACATAGTCTATCGGTAAATAGCCCATCCATTTTTACCTACCTCATCCCCATACTGTTTTTATTTATTTACTTTTCTGCTCTTTTGCACACCAATATCTCTACCTGTACATGACCATCTGATCATTTATCACTCCAGTGTTATTAATCTGCAAAATTGTAATTATTCGCCTACCTCCTCATGCCTTTTGCACAAAATGTATATAGACTCCCCCTTTTTTTTCTACTGTGTTATTGACTTGTTAATTGTTTTCTCCATGTGTAACTCTGTGTTGTCTGCTCACACTGCTTTGCTTTATCTTGGCCAGGTCGCAATTGTAAATGAGAACTTGTTCTCAACTAGCCTACCTGGTTAAATAAAGGTAAAATAAATAAATAAATAAATGTCTATACAACACCATCCCTGGACATGTTACATGTCTATACAACACCATCCCTGGACATGGTACATGTCTCTACAACACCATCCTTGGACATGTTACATGTAAGGACAACACCATCCCTGGACATGTTACATGTCTATACAACACCATCCCTGGACATGTTACATGTCTAGGACAACACCATCCCTGGACATGTTACATGTATGTAAGGACAACACCATCCCTGGACATGTTACATGTCTATACAACACCATCCCTGGACATGTTACATGTCTATACAACACCCTCCCTGGACATGTTACATGTCTATACAACACCCTCCCTGGACATGTTACATGTAAGGACAACACCATCCCTGGACATGTTACATGTCTCTACAACACCATCCCTGGACATGTTACATGTAAGGACAACACCATCCCTGGACATGTTACATGTAAGGACAACACCATCCCTGGACATGTTACATGTAAGGACAACACCATCCCTGGACATGTTTTTTTTTTTTTTTTTATTTTTTCACCTTTATTTAACCAGGTAGGCTAGTTGAGAACAAGTTCTCATTTACAATTGCGACCTGGCCAAGATAAAGCAAAGCAGTTCGACAGATACAACGACACAGAGTTACACATGGAGTAAAACAAACATACAGTCAATAATACAGTATAAACAAGTCTATATACAATGTGAGCAAATGAGGTGAGAAGGGAGGTAAAGGCAAAAAAGGCCATGGTGGCAAAGTAAATACAATATAGCAAGTAAAACACTGGAATGGTAGTTTTGGAATGGAAGAATGTGCAAAGTATAAATAAAAATAATGGGTTGTAAAGGAGCAAAATAAATAAATTAATTAAATACAGTTGGGAAAGAGGTAGTTGTTTGGGCTAAATTATAGGTGGGCTATATACAGGTGCAGTAATCTGTGAGCTGCTCTGACAGTTGGTGCTTAAAGCTAGTGAGGGAGATAAGTGTTTCCAGTTTCAGAGATGTTTGTAGTTCGTTCCAGTCATTGGCAGCAGAGAACTGGAAGTAGTAGTCCACGTAATCTAAGTCAGAGCCGTCCAGAGTAGTGATGTTGGACAGGCGGGTAGGTGCAGGTAGCGATCGGTTGAAGAGCATGCATTTAGTTTTACTTGTATTTAAGAGCAATTGGAGGCCACGGAAGGAGAGTTGTATGGCATTGAAGCTTGCCTGGAGGGTTGTTAACACAGTGTCCAAAGAAGGGCCGGAAGTATATAGAATGGTGTCGTCTGCGTAGAGGTGGATCAGAGACTCACCAGCAGCAAGAGCAACCTCATTGATGTATACAGAGAAGAGAGTCGGTCCAAGAATTGAACCCTGTGGCACCCCCATAGAGACTGCCAGAGGTCCGGACAGCAGACCCTCCGATTTGACACACTGAACTCTATCAGAGAAGTAGTTGGTGAACCAGGCGAGGCAATCATTTGAGAAACCAAGGCTGTCGAGTCTGCCGATGAGGATGTGGTGATTGACAGAGTCGAAAGCCTTGGCCAGATCAATGAATACGGCTGCACAGTAATGTTTCTTATCGATGGCGGTTAAGATATCGTTTAGGACCTTCAGCGTGGCTGAGGTGCACCCATGACCAGCTCTGAAACCAGATTGCATAGCAGAGAAGGTATGGTGAGATTCGAAATGGTCGGTAATCTGTTTGTTGACTTGGCTTTCGAAGACCTTAGAAAGGCATGGTAGGATAGATATAGGTCTGTCACAGTTTGGGTCAAGAGTGTTCCCCCCCTTTGAAGAGGGGGATGACCGCAGCTGCTTTCCAATCTTTGGGAATCTCAGACGACACGAAAGAGAGGTTGAACAGGCTAGTAATAGGGGTGGCAACAATTTCGGCAGATAATTTTAGAAAGAAAGGGTCCAGATTGTCTAGCCCGGCTGATTTGTAGGGGTCCAGATTTTGCAGCTCTTTCAGAACATCAGCTGAATGGATTTGGGAGAAGGAGAAATAGGGAAGGCTTGGGCGAGTTGCTGTTGGGGGTGCAGTGCTGTTGACCGGGGTAGGAGTAGCCAGGTGGAAAGCATGGCCAGCCGTAGAAAAATGCTTATTGAAATTCTCAATTATGGTGGATTTATCAGTGGTGACAGTGTTTCCTATCTTCAGTGCAGTGGGCAGCTGGGAGGAGGTGTTCTTATTCTCCATGGACTTTACAGTGTCCCAGAACTTTTTTGAGTTAGTGTTGCAGGAAGCAAATTTCTGCTTGAAAAAGCTAGCCTTGGCTTTTCTAACTGCCTGTGTATAATGGTTTCTAGCTTCCCTGAACAGCTGCATATCACGGGATGGTGTTGTCCTTATATGTAACATGTCCAGGGATGGTGTTGTCCTTACATGTAACATGTCCAGGGATGGTGTTGTCCTTACATGTAACATGTCCAGGGATGGTATTGTAGAGACATGTAACATGTCCAGGGATGGTGTTGTCCTTACATGTAACATGTCCAGGGATGGTGTTGTAGAGACATGTAATATGTCCAGGGATGGTGTTGTAGAGACATGTAACATGTCCAGGGATGGTGTTGTCCTTACATGTAACATGTCCAGGGATGGTGTTGTCCTTACATGTAACATGTCCAGGGATGGTGTTGTCCTTACATGTAACATGTCCAGGGATGGTGTTGTCCTTACATGGAGCAGGATGCTGTAATATCAACCGCATGAAGCAAAGATATCAACCCACCACCCACCCACCCCTAATCAACCCAGGCTTTTTCAAATAGTAGCTGCTCAATGATCCCTAATCCCATTTTCATTCATGAGTTATTAAGGTGACATTTGTTATTGTCATTTTATTGGGATCCTATTATCTGTTGCTAAAGCAGCAGCTACTCTTCCTGGTGTCCAACACAAAACATAAAACATGACATAATACAGAACATGAATAAACAAGAACAGCTCAAGGACAGAACTACATACTGCACATTTAAATATAAATACAGTACCAGTCAAAAGTCTGGACACACTTACTCATTCAGGGTATTTATTTATTTGGACTATTTACTACATTGTAGAATAATATTGAAGACGTCAACACAAGGAAATAACACATGTGGAATCATGTAGTAACCAAAAAAGTGTTAAACAAATCAAAATATATTTTATATTCTTTAAAGTAGCCACCCTATGCCTTTATGACAGCTTTGCACACTCCTAGCATTCTCTCAACCAGCTTCACATGGAATGCTTTCCAACAGTTTTGAAGGAGTACCCACATGTGCTGAGCACTTGTTGGCTGCTTTTCCTTCACTCTGCAGTCCAACTCATCCCAAACCATCTCAAATGGGTTGAGGTCCGGTGATTGTGGAGGCTAGGTCATCTGATGCAGCACTTCATCACTCTCCTTCTTGGGCAAATAGCCCTTACACAGCCTGGAGGTGTGTTGGGTCATTGTCCTGTTGAAAAACAGGGAGAGAGAACAGGCTACATGGATCTACACCTCATTCAGTATTTAGTGACGTTAGTGTTTAGAGGCACTTTCTGATCATGGAACTACATTCTCTTTCATTATATCCTGTTCACGCTCAGATGGAACCAGTAATGAAGAACATCCATGCAATTGAACATATACACCACCGTTCAAAAGTTTGGGATCACTTAGACATTTTTGAAAGAAAATCACATTTTTCTGTCAATTAAAATAACATCAAATTGATCACAAATTGATCAGTGTAGACATTGTTAATGTTGTAAATTACTATTGTAGCTGGAAACTACAGATTTTTTATGGAATATCTACATAGGCGAACATAGGCCCATTATCAGCAACCATCACTCCTGTGTTCCAATGGCACGTTGTGTTAGCTAATCCAAGTTTACCATTTTAAAAGGCTAATTGATCATTAGAAAACCATTTTGTAATTATGTTAGCAAAGCTGAAAACTGTTGTCCTGATTAAAGAAGCATTAAAACTGGCCTTCTTTAGACTAGTTGAGTATCTGGAGCATCAGCATATATGGGTTCGATTACAGGCTCAAAATTGCCAGAAACAAAGACCTTTCTTCTGAAACGTATCAGTCTATTCTTGTTCTGAGAAATTAAGGCTATTCCATGTGAGAAATTGCCAAGAAACTGAAGATCTCGTACAATGCTGTGTACTACTCCCTTAACAGAACAGGACAAACTGTCTCTAACCAGAATAGAAAGAGGAGTGGGAGGCCTCGGTACACAACTAAGCAAGAGGACAAGTATATTAGAGTGTCTAGTTTGAGAAATAAACTTCTCAAGTCCTCAATTGGCTTCATTAAATAGTACCCGCAAAACACCAGTCTCAATGTCAAGAGGCGACTCCGAGAATCTGGCCTTCTAGGCAGTTCCTCTGTCCAGTGTCTGTGTTCTTTTGCCAATCTTTTTTCTTAGCCAGTCTGAGATATGGCTTTTTCTTTGCAACTCTGTCAAGAAGGCCAGCAATTGGTCCAATGTGATGGCATGGAGCTCCATTCAATCACTCACAGTGTTTACAACATGCATGTAAACACTAACACACGTCTTTTTCCAGTGTGAAATAGCATCACACAGGCTCCGATGAAGGCGATTCATACCGAAATGTAAGTCAATTGTTTTACTTGTCCCATCAGATTTATGCCACAACAGAGTGCTCCTTTATCCTCCTGAACAGTCACAAGTTGAAAGGGTGAGTTGTACAACTGAATGCATTCAACTGAAATGTGTCTTCTGTATTTAACCCAACCCCTCTGAATCAGAGAGCTGCAGGGGACTAACTTAATCAACAACCACATCTTCAGCACCCGGGTAAGTAAGCTGTAGTTGCCTTGCTCACAAGACAGAATGACAGATTTTTACCTTGTCAGCTCAGGGATTTGATCCAGCAACCTTTCACTTACAGGCCCAACGCTGTAACCACTAGGCCACCTGCCACCCCGGAAGTATCCTGGGGTAAGGAATGTTCTTTATGGAACATCACACACTGATTTGGGTACTGAAAGAAAGAAGAGTCGTCTCAGATAATACTGTTGTTGAAGCGTATTGTTACGCTTGTGTGTGTTTGCAGGAGGTTCAGGAGTATAAACTCATTAACGTTGCAAAATGCAGGAATGAATGAATTCAGCTAGTATTCTGTTGTTTCACTCATCATGTAAATCCTCTTCTCTCTATGACAGTTGGTGCCCTTCTTATTCTCCAGGAGCTCAGCTACATCTTACAGTATGGAGAAGTGGGCAATGTTTTGTAACTTGCATGCTAGGGGCACAAGCCTCCATGACAACAAACCTCACAAAATATGCACACATTGTGAGAGGTAAAATAAACCGTCGGATTCCAACAACACCATGAGCAGAGAGAGCGAGAGAAGGGCTTTCGGGAGAGTGCTCATCAAGGCCCTGATTCCAGCCCAAGTTAAGCGAGCATATTCGTTCAGGGTAGAGATTGAAGAAATGAAGGTGTGGCGGAGGTGTGTGTGCAGATAAGCCGTATTCTGAACTTGACCTAAATCCCCTCGGAATTCCACCCGCTTTACACTCGAGAAAACCATGAATGAGGTTGAGCGAACCTGCCGTTTCCAAGTGGAAAAAGCATCTACTTCATTTTTTCCAATAGAAATAACAGCATTCTTTATGCACTGTCATTTATACATGAATACGAGTGGATGTAAATGAGTAATCTGTTTTGAGAAGGGGATTGTAAATACACATGGATTATTTTTCCTTACGATCCCTGGTGACGAATGTGAAGCCAGGCATATGGAAGCAAACTGAAAATCATATCTTGACATGTATTGTGGCCCCTTTTCCACAGTGAAATAGGCTACAAATAGCTGTGTCGTAAATTCAGAAGTGTTATTGTGTGCCCTCGCAATTTGCGTGTATAAAATTTGGACAACCAATCTATAGGCTTCTGTAGGGCTGAACCTGCCAAGCTGATGAATGTTTTAATTATAGCCTATGCCCTGGCTTTTCTCCATTTTACATAAAAATGTGTATTGTGTTAAATATTAGCCACTATCAGTAGCCACTGTCAGTAATACCCATTGATTTATAACTACTACTTTTGTGTTAGTTTCCTTCAATTTGTAGCCTACATATTGCATCATTCCATTCCAATCTGTTTACCTTTCTTTCCTCTGTCAAGTCCATGTAAGTAACGTTGTTGTCACGCCCTGGCCATAGAGAGGCTTTTTATTCTCTATTTTGGTTAGGCCAGGGTGTGACTAGGGTGGGCGTTCTATGTTCTTTTTTGTTTTTGTATTTTTTTGTTTTTGGCCTGGTATGGTTCTCAATCAGGGACAGCTGTCTGTCGTTGTCTCTGATTGAGAACCATACTTAGGCAGCCTGTTTTCCGACTATGAGTTGTGGGTGGTTGTTTTGTGTTTCTGCACCTGACAGGACTGTTTCGTTTTCATTCATTCTCTTGTTATTTTGTGTTCAGTTTAAATAAAAATAACATGAACACTTACCACGCTGCGCTTTGGTCCTCACCTTCTTCATACGACGACCGTTACAGTTGTGCAATCATGCAGGACGTGTTTCCTATTTTAATCAGTTATGGAACTACACATAGCAGGTTAAACCTGGAGCCTGGAGCGCGGTTAACAATGACTGTATCGTTGTCATACAGTTCCATGATTGTAAATATTTTTCCACCTTCCAATATTTCATGGGATAAAACTTGAATATGACAACTTTCAGGATGAATCAAACCACTGTATTCACTGTATTAAAAATGATTTACACCTACTTTCCTTTACACGTACTTTCCTAACCCTAAAATGTGCATGAATACAAAATCAGAGTATTTTTTTATCTACCAGTTGGTGCTGAAACGGAGATGAAGATACATACTGTAGATGCCATTTTTTCATTGATCCATATATTCTGAACTCGTTCTCTAGATAAACTACATCGCCAAAAGTATGTGTACACCCCTTCAAATTAGTGGATTGGGCTATTTCAACCACACCCGTTTCTGACAGGTGTATGAAATCGAGCACACAGCCATGCAATCTCCATAGACAAACATTGGCAGTAGAATGGCCTTGCTGAAGGGCTCATTGACTTTCAACGTGGCATCGTCATAGGAATGCTGCCACCTTTCCAACAAGTCAGTTTATAAAATGTCTGCCCTCCTAGAGCTGCCCCAGTCAACTGTAAGGACTCTTATTTTGAAGTGGAAACATCTAAGAGCAACTACGGCTCAGCCGAGAAGTGGTAGGCCACACAAGCTCACAGAACGGGACCTCTGAAGTGTCTTGTGCGAAAGAAATTGTCTGTCCTCAGTTGTAACACTCACTACTGAGTTTCAAACTGCCTCTGGAAGTAAAGTCAGCACAGGAACTGTTCGTTGGGAATTTCATGAAAGCCTAAGACCACCATGCACAATGCCAAGCATCGGCTGGAGTGGTGTAAGGCTCACTGCCATTGGACTCTGGAGCAGTGGAAATGCATTCTCTGGAGTGATGAATCACGCTTCACCATCTGGCAGTCCAACCAATGAATCTGGGTTTGGCAGATGCCAGGAGAACGCTACATACCCGAATGCATAGCGTCAACTGTAAAGTTTGGTGGTGTAGGAAAAATGGTCTGGGGCTGTTGTTCATGGTTCGGGCTAGGCTCCTTAGTTTCAGTGAAGGGAAATCTTCATGCTACAGCATACAATTCTAGACATTCTAGACAATTCTGTGCTTCCAACTTTGTGGCAACAGTTTTGGGAAGGCCCTTTCCTGTTTCAGCATGGTAATGCCCTCTTGCACAAAGCAAGGTCCATACAGAAATGGTTTGTCGAGATCAGTGTGGAAGAACTTGACTGGCCTGCACAGAGCGCTGACCTTAACCCCATCGAACACCTTTGGGATGAATTGGACTGCGAGCCAGGCCTAATGCCCGACATCAGTGCCTGATCTCACGAATGCTCTTGTGGCTCAATGGAAGCAAGTCCCTGCAGCAATGCTCTAACGTCTAGTGGAAAACCTTCCCAGAAGAGTGGAGGCCGTTATAGCAGCAAAGGGGGGAACCAACTCCATAGTAATACCCATTATTTTGGAATGAGATGTTCGATGTGCAGGTGTATATTCTATCGAGTCTGTCGACAACATTCTGATTAAAGGTACATCGTATTCTAAGGGACGGCCTAAGATAAATGCACTGAAAACCCTATTGAATAAAATCTCCACAAGAAAATCTGTTGGCCAGCAAGTGGTAGTAGGGTTTTCAGTTGTTGAATTACATGTATTCAGTACTTGCAAGGGAACCATGCCTGCAAAGCCCGTTACGCATCTTCATAAGGTAAGTCTGAATACCAATTACTGAGAAGTGTATAGGAAAGGCCTGTGTAAGAAAGGAGGACAACTTGCTCCGTGCATCTTGACTGCCAGAGGTGGCAGAGGGGAGGTCTCTGTTACTTCTGACTGGAGTATACAGGCCAAGGGTGGAGGGATGCTTGTAGAATAAACACTATCTGCTTAGCCACGTCACAGTGCCACCCTCACCCCTTTACCTCCAGATCTCCAAACATGGTTTCTATTCTGGTCAGGGGGGGCCCTCCTTTGGAGTGGATGGAGGAGGGCGGCATGTGATGTGGCACGTGTCGGTCCTTAGGCGCTCGGCTGCAACACGTGAGTGATGCGAGGAGCACGAGCCCGTGCAGCCACCCAGAGGTCTTGTGTGCTACCCATTCCTGGTCTCTTCCTCTTCGGAGAAATTCAGAGACACCCATTTGATTATGAGCCTAGGCTGCAGATGACATGTGCTGTGATCTGAGCATGGCTGTGTCTAACATAGAGTCAGAGGGACACTGCTGGCAGGAAGCTGGGAGCACAAGAGCCGTGGAAGAATCCTGCAGCCATACTATAAAAAGCAACAGTCTCATAAGGCTTCAGGTGTCTATGGTTCTCATTCCACATTTTAATCCACCTAAGTATGGCTGAAAGTGTTTATCTGGTCCTGTGGTGTGTTCAGCAGCCTGTGAAATCTGCCAAGCACCAATGCATGCTCACCTGTATACTGTAATGGCGCCGGAGGGGATGGCTGCTGTTTTATGGGCTCTTAACCAACCATGCTATTTTTATTTTTATTTTTTGCATTGTTTGTAACTTATTTTGTACATAATGTTGCTGCTACCGTCTCTTATGACCGAAAAGAGCTTCTGGACATCAGAACAGCGATTACTCACCTTGAACAGGATGAATCATTTTTCTTTAATGAGTCGGACGAGAGGGATATTCTCCAGACACCCAACGAGGCCCTCATCCCCGTCATTCGCAGGAGAAAAAGACTGAGATATCGCGGAAGGAGATCGGGATGCCTTGTCAGGATCCGGCGTAAGAGGGAAAACTGTAACATCTTATGTTTCACAGAGTTGTGGCTGAACGACGACATGAATAACATACAGCTGGCAGGTTACACACTGCATTGGCAGGATAGAACAGCAGCCTCCGGTAAGACAAGGGGCAGCAGTCTATGTTTATTTGTAAACAACAGCTGGTGCACGATATCTAAGGAAGTCTCAAGGTTTTGCTCGCCTGAGGTAGAGTATCTCATGATAAGCTGTAGACCACACTATCTACCAAAAGAGTGTTCATCTATATTTTTTGTGGCTGTCTATTTACCATCACACACCGATGCTGGCACTAAGACCACACTCAATGAGCTGTATATGGCCATAAGCAAACAGGAAAATGCTCCTAGTGGCCGGGGACTTTAATGCAGGGAAACTTAAATCAGTTTTTCCTAATTTCAACCAGCATGTTAAATGTGCAAACAGAGGGGGAAAAAACTGTAGACCACCTTTACTCCACACACAGAGATGCATAAAAGGCTCTCCCTGGCCCTCCATTTGGCAAATCTGGCCACAATTCCTGATTCCTGCTTACAAGCAAAAACTAAAGCAGGAAGCACCTGTGACTCAGACAATAAAATGTGGTCAGATGAAGCAGATGCTAAGCTACAGGACTGTTTTGCTAGCACAGACTGAAATATGTTCCAGGATTCCGATGGCATTGAGGAGTACACCACATCAGTCACTGTTTTCATCAATAAGTGCTTTGATGACGTCTTCCCCACAGTGACTGCACGTACATACCCCAACCAGAAGCCATGGATAACAGGCAACATCCGCACTGTGCTAAAGTGTAGAACTGCAGCTTTAAAGGAGCGGGACTCTAACCCTGAAGCTTATAAGAAATCCCGCTATGCCCTCTGACATTCCATCAAACAGGTAAAGCGTCAATACAGGACTAAGATCGAATCGTACTACAAAGGCTCCGATGCTCGTCGGATGTGGCAGGGCCTGCAAACTATTACAGACTACAAAGTGAAGGACAGCCCCGAGCTGCCCAGTGACACAAGCCTACCAAATGAGCTAAATTACTTCTATGTTCGCTTCAAGGAAAGTAACACTGAAACATGCATGAGAGCATCAGCTGTTCCGGACGACTGTGTGATCACGCTCTCCGTAGTCGATGTGAGTAAGAGCTTTAAACAGGTCAACATTCACAAGGCCGCAGGGCCAGACGGATTACCAGGATGTGTACTCTGAGCGCTGACCAACTGGCAAGTGTCTTCACTCACATTTTAAAACTCTCCCTGTCTGAGTCTGTAAGACCACCATAGTCCCTGACCCAAAGAACACTAAGGTAACCTGCCTAAATGACTACCGACCCATAGCACTCACGTCTGTAGCCATGAAGTACTTTGAAAGGCTGGTCATGGCTCACATCAACATCATTATCCCAGAAACCCTAGACCCACTCCCATTTGCATACAACACCAACAGATCCACAGATGATGCAATCTCTATTGCACTCCACACTGCCCTTTCCCACCTGGACAAAAGGAACACCTATGTGAGAATGCTATTCATTGAATACAGGTCAGCGTTCAAAACCATAGTGTCCTCAAACCTCATCACTAAGATAAGTGTTGAGAGTTTCAAGTTCCTTGGTGTCTATATCACCAACAAACTAACATGGTCCAAGCACACCAAGACAGTCGTGAAGAGGGCACGACAAAACCTATTCCCCCTCAGGAGACTGAAAAGATTTGGCATGGGTCCTCAGATCCTCAAACGGTTCTACAGCTGCACCATCGAGATCATCCTGACTGGTTGCATCACTGCCTGGTATGGCAACTGCTCTGCCGACCGCTCTGCCGACTGCTCTGCCGACCGCAAGTCACTACAGAGGTTAGTGCGTGCGGCCCAGTATATCACTGGGGCCAAGCTTCATGCCATCCAGGACCTCTATACCAGGCGGTGTCAGAGGAAGGCCCTAAAAATTGTCAAAGACTCCAGCCACCCTAGTCATAGACTGTTCTCTCTGCTACCGAATGGCAAGCGGTACCGGAGCGCCAAGTCTAGGTCCAAGAGGCTTCTAAACAACTTCTATCCCCAAGCTGTAAGACTCCTAAACATCTAATCAAGTGGTTACCCAGACTATTTGCATTACCCAACCACTCTTTTATGCTGCTGCTACTCTCTGTTTATTATCTATGCATAGCCACTTTAATAACTCTACCTACAAGTACATATTACCTAATTTACCTCGACTGACCGGTGCCCCAGCTCATTGACTCTGTACCGGTACCTCCTGTATATAGCCTCGCTAATGTTATTTTTACTGCTAATCTTTAATTACTTTTAAGGACTTTTATTATTATTTTTTTTTGTATTTTTCTTTAAACAGCATTGTTGGTTAAGCATTTCACTGTAAAGTCTAAACCTGTTGCATTCGGCGCATGTGATGTCATCTGAACTGTCACTGTTGATAGTAAGCTTGAGTTGAGGTCAACAAAGCAAACTATTTTGTTTGTCATTAGCATCCAATAGAAGATGTGTTCAGGGTGATCTGTCAGTTATCTCATACTAGCCTGGAATGGTTCATAGAAGGGAAACATTTCATCAGTGAGAACTATGGTTGAAAAGCAAAGATGAATGTGAGTGTGTGCTTGTATGTGTTTGTGTGACTCTGGTACAATGTGAGCTGTTGTGAAGAGAAGAAAACAAGAGAAACCAGTTGGAAAGGTTAAGGTGGAACAAATGGGATGGAAGGATCAGATTAATCATGACAGTGCCGCTAATGACTCATCCCCCATCCCCACAAACACACACTCGGGTGTGTAAAGATTCTCTGCTTCCTTTGGGTGATCTAATTTGAATGGTGAGAGCAGCAGTAGTATGTCTACTGTGTTGTTCACCATAATGGTACATCCTGTTTCGTGTCTTCCAGTGAAAATGAGCATGTCTGTGAGGCTGTATTGGGTTCTTGTTTGTTGTGTCATGTGGATATGTCCTCGTGTGACAGGAATCCTTTCTTTTCATCAGCTTGAAACAATAAAGCAGTGAAATGGATCTGGATGCTTGTGTCTTACTTTAATCGATTTTCCAACAAGTCTCCAACGAGCAGAAATAAGCCTGAAGAAAAACCTGATGTGTTATTGTTAATGGCAGATTTCCCAAATAAATAATTGTCACAAACCCCCCCATAATTAACCTGTAATTGGATCAGTTTTCATTCCTCAGTGTGTGGGGAGAAATCAGACAGCATAGTGAAAGTCAGAAAGGCAGAACAGTAGCCTGTGTTATGTGTTTTCCGTTGAACTATTATGTAGATGCACCCAATCCTGAAATATGAATGAAATAAAACACTTATACAAGTTTGTATAATTTAATTTAGCATCAAAATAAATAGCCCTAACTATTCCTTGCATTCAGTGGGCTTTGAAGAGTAACTGTGTGTGTGATCCAAGATATGATAAATGTCTCTACCATCTACACATCCGCTGAAGTAACGTTAACTCTAAACATAAGGGCCCCATGTGCTAAACTGTACACAGCAGCATTCCTTGTGTGGCAAGTTATATTTTTATAAATTTAACCAAGCAAGTCAGTTAAGAACAAATTCTTATTTAGATTGACGGCCTACCCCGGCCGAGCTGGGTCGCCCTATGGGACTCCCAATCACAGCTGGATGTGATGCAGCCTGGATTGAAACCAGGTACTACAGTGTCGCATCTTGTACTGAGATGCAGTGTTGTAGACCACAGCGCCACTCAGGAGCCCGATATACTGTATGTCTTTTAGACAATGTATTGTGACTTGATCACATTTAAATGTTCCATCAGCATCACTTCTAAAGTTGTCATACTCTGTGGGCGAGTGCTTGTTGTGTGTCATAAAACATCTAGGTAATCATTCCTACGGGATGAGACATGGCCGCCACACGTCACTCTCTAAACACATTTTTACGCAATGAAGTATTAAATAATTGTCGATTGGCATGGCGATTGGCTGCTCAATGCATTTGATGCAGAATCTGAATTAAACTGAGGTGCTGGTTCATTCTCTAATAAATTCCACATACCCACACAAACAACCCCCGAGGCAATCAAAGTTGAAGCTTTGATATAGCCCAGTTTACTCTAGTCATGTCTTAGTGATTGTCTGAAAGTGACAGGGCGTCAATCAGCCTGCAGGGCCAATTATGTATAGTAAATGGGTACGCCAGTCCCTGTTGGGATCAACAACATGGATCTGAAATGTCAGGTTGGGTGACTGATGGGTAAAATGTGGAGGAGTTGGGCAGGGTCAGCCAGCATACCATCTATTGCTGAACCTTACAGCAGCTACAACTCTAGATAACATGTTTACAACTCTAGATAACATGTTTACAACTCTAGATAACATGTTTACAACTCTAGATAACATGTTTACAACTCTAGATAACATGTTTACAACTCTAGATAACATTTTTACATCTCTAGATAACATGTTTACAACTCTAGATAACATGTTTACAACTCTAGATAACATGTTTACAGCTCCTTGGCCCAATTATGGCCTATTCTTTTTTGATTCTAAACCAATTAAAAATAGGCCTGATTAATTGACCAACCCATTTGCAGCAATAATATATAGCCTAGCAACTGCAACAATGTATCTTATTCATCTTATTCTGTTCTGTGTGTGACTGAGTAGGAAACCCCAACTCAGAAGCTAAGAGATCAACCAGAGTGCAAGACATCAATGGCAGCACCACAACGTAGCCTTTCTCTGATGATGTGGTCTTTCTTCCTCCCAGCCAGCATATTTCCTTGAAATCCTTTACCAGTCAGGATCATTATGAAATATAAAGTCTTTGAAGAGAACTAGCCTCAGTAATGTTAAGAGAACAGATCAATTTACACTGAACTAAAATAAATGCAACAACTTCACAGATATACCAGAGTTAGAGTCAATTTAATCAAATTGATTAGGCCCTAACCTATGGATTTCACATGATGACTGGGAATACAGATATAAATCTGTTGGTCACAGATACCATAAAAAAAGAAGGGGGGTGGATAAAAAAAAAACGTAAGTATCTGGTCTGACCACCATTTTTTTAACCTTTAATTAACTAGGCAAGTCAGATGAGAACAAATTCTTATTTACAATGACAGCCTAGGAACAGTGGGTTACCTGCCTTGTTCAGGGGCAGAACAACAGATTTTCACCTTGTCAGCTCAGGGATTCAATCTTGCAACCTTTCGGTTACTAGTCCAACGCTCTAAACACTAGGCTACCTGCCGCCCCATTTGCCTCACGCAGTGCAAAAAATCTCCTTCGTATTGAGTTGATCAAGCTGTTGATCAAGATGCTGGATATTGCCGGGAACTGAACACGCTGTTGTACACATCAATCCAGAGCATCCCAAACATGCTGAATTTGTGACAAGTCTGGTGAGTATGCAGGCCATGGAAGAACTGGGACATTTTCAGCTTCTAGGAATTGTATAATGATCCTTGCAACATGGGGCAATGCATTATCATGCTGAAACATGAGGTGATGGTGGCAGATGAATTGCATGACAATGGGCCTCAGGATCTCGTCACGGAATCTGTGCGTTCAAATTGCCATCGATAAAATGCAATTGTGTTCATTGTCCGTAGCTTATGCCTTCCCATACCATAACCCCACCACGACCATGGGGCACTCTGTTCACACTCTGTACACGCTGTCTGCCATCTGCCCGGTACAGTTGAAACCAGGATTAATCCGTGAAGAGCACGCTTCTCCATCATTCCAGTGGACATCAAAGGTGAGCATTTGCCCACTGAAGTCGGTTACAACGCCGAACTGCTGTCAGGACGTTAAGGACGACGAGCACGCAGATGAGCTTCCCTGAGACAGTTTCTTACAGTTTGCGCAGAAATTCTTCAGTTGGGAAAACCCAGTTTCTTCAGCTGTCGGGGTGGCTGGTCTCAAACGATCCCACAGGTGAAGAAGCCAGATATGGAAGTCCTGGGCTGGCGTGGTTGCACATGCTTGGCGGTTGTGAGGCCGGTCTCTAAAATGACGTTGGAGGCAGTTTATGGTAGGGAAATGAACATTCAATTCTCTGGCAATAGCTCTGGTTGACATTCCTGCAGTCAGCATGCCAATTGCACACTCACTCAAAACTTGAGACATCCGTGGCGTTGTGTTACAAAACTGCACATTTTAGAGTGGCCTTTTATTGTCCCCAGCACAAGGTGCACCAGTGTAATGATCATGTTGTTTAATCAACTTTCTTGATATGCCACACCTGTCAGGTGGATGGATTATTTTGGCAAAGGAGAAATGCTCATAAACAGGAATGTAAACTAATTTGTGGTCAAAATTTAAGAGAAATAAACTTTTTGTGCGTATGGAACATTTCTTGGATCTTTTATTTCAGCTCTTGAAACATGGGACCAACACTTTACATGTTGCGTTTATATTTTTGTTCCGTGTAAGAAGATATCAAGTTTATCTTTATTTTTGTGGCCTGTCCTGTGGAGATTAACCTATTTAATCCCATCGAAAACAATAGAGACCGTAAAAAACGTTTCCAGTTATAAGGCTCTAAAAATGTTACTGAATGATCTATCAATGCATTTCCAGCAAATATTTAAATAATAAAGGGTCTCAATGAATGATGTGCAGTGTCACATGTTTACTGTAAATTGTCACATGACCAGAGCTGTTTACTTCCTGGTTGCACCATGAGAAGAGGATGGCTGCATCAAAGTTCCCAAACAAAAGGTTAGTAAAGTATGTTAACATAAAGTTAATACAAAGATGTTTGGTACACATCATCTTTAAGGTGTCTAGTTTTGATATATGCATTTGTAATTACTCAACTTTGTTCAGTGTGGTCATAGAATGTGTAAACATGTTGACGGCAACAATAGTGACCGGTGGGATAACACAGTGCATCCAGGTATACACATACTTATACACATACATAGTTCTTGTTCTACCTAACTCTCTACTCTGTTCTTTCTTTTAGTTTCACTTTGAGTCAGGTTCTGGATATGTTGGATCTAGGTGACTGCCAGACAAGGCATGCAACATTGCAGTTATCCCTCACAATGAGAAAGATGCTGTCCTGAGTGATTGTGATAGCGATGGGTCAGATACGGACTATGGACAGGCCATTTGCCAGCCAGGCTGTTGAATGCATATGCTAAACCTATGCAAACAGACCATGACAGGAACAATGTTATCAGTGATGGTGACCTACCCCTCACCACCCTCCCCCATCCACAATCTCCCCCACTCCCCCCCATTGTTGTTAATGAAGAGCCAAGGGCCTCTACCCGCCAGAGGGTCCAGTCAGAAGAGCCAAGGGCCTCTACAAGCCATAGGGGTCAGCCAGAAGAGCCAAGGGCCTCTACCCGCCAGAGGGTCCAGTCAGAAGAGCCAAGGGCCTCTACAAGCCATAGGGTTCAGCCAGAAGAGCCAAGGGCCTCTACAAGCCATAGGGGTCAGCCAGAAGAGCCAAGGGAAAAGCTGCAGGTGGTCAAAAATAAAGATTGAGCGTTCAAACGATCAAAGAGGCCTGCCACCGATGTGATTCCAAAACACATAGTATACAGCCCAAATATGCAAACGTTTGGCACGAAACCACTGAGCCATGGAAGGAGATCTTTACTGGTTACTACTGTTGAAGATCAGGCAAGATATGACAAAGCTTCTCACTGGCCAATCAACACGATGCGCCGGTTCCACAGAAGTCGTCATGGTGACAAACGTACTACCTATGCATGTGAGAAATGCAAAGCGCCACTGCACATTGAGTGCTTCAAGATATACCACGGACAGTAGAAAAGGAGATAAGACCAAATGAAAAAGGGCTGAAAAAGACAATAAAAGAAAAATATAAAAGTCGATAAAGCGTGAGGAGAAGCAGTACAACAGACTCTAGGAAGAAAAGAAAAGTAGATGAAAAAAGACAATCAAAATGACTGAAATGTTGTTGGAAAAGAAGGTCAATTGATTCAAGACATCCTGTATGACAGTAGGTCTGACTGATCGTAGTTCAAAACAGTGATGCACAAACTAATCTTGCACTTGGTTCTGAAGCCTAACTCTATGATACATTTATATATATATATATATATATATAAATAAAAGCACTCATTGTCCAGTGGCGCTTTTTAAATATAGATATATATAATTGTATTTTATTCAGTGAAGGCCTCTAATTTAATGAATATTCTACAGGCTACCTCTCTCCTAAATGTTACCTTTATGTTCATTGGGAATGACTCACATGACTGCTATACAGTTGTTACTGAATGTTGCACTAAAATGTCACAATGACAATGTTACAATGAATATTGCACTAAAGTACAAGTTCAAATGTTACAATAAAGTTACAATATTAATGTTCCAGTACATGTTGCACTAAAGTAACAATGTTGAAATACATTGATGGTTGTTGTCTTTTTGTCTTTGCTCTCAGTATTCATATCGTGTTGTATAAAAGGTTTTTGATGTGTAAAATAGTCACACTAGAATGTGACGAGGCATTCTAGTGGCAATGCTGGGGACTGCTAGTGACAGAGTTTTAAATGTGTTAATAACTGGGCTGGGGACTGCTAGTGACAGAGTTTTAAATGTGTTAATAACTGGGCTGGGGACTGCTAGTGACAGAGTTTTAAATGTGTTAATAACTGGGCTGGGGACTGCTAGTGACAGAGTTTTAAATGTGTTAATAACTGGGCTGGGGACTGCTAGTGACAGAGTTTTAAATGTGTTAATAACTGGGCTGGGGACTGCTAGTGACAGAGTTTTAAATGTGTTAATAACTGGGCTGGGGACTGCTAGTGACAGAGTTTTAAATGTGTTAATAACTGGGCTGGGGACTGCTAGTGACAGAGTTTTAAATGTGTTAATAACTGGGCTGGGGACTGCTAGTGACAGAGTTTTAAATGTGTTAATAACTGGGCTGGGGACTGCTAGTGACAGAGTTTTAAATGTGTTAATAACTGGGCTGGGGACTGCTAGTGACAGAGTTTTAAATGTGTTAATAACTGGGTTGGGATATATAAGAACTTTTATAACTGCACAGGAGAAATATGTTAATTCAGTATACGTAACATTATCCCACCGGTCACAATTGTGACTGACCATAAAACACACTTTTTCACCTACTTTTCCATTAAAATGCCAAAACATAATGATTGATTACATCAAAGGGTTACTAATGACACTTGATTTTTATATTTTCATGTTTGGGAAAAATTCGGGATTAAATGGGTTGAGTACAATATAATTGACAATACATAAACAAATGGTAAGTGTACAGAATATGTATTTATTTTCGAATGTCCATGCTTCATCCAGCGATGTGAAATTAAAAATGCCTATTGAAATGCCCCCCAAAAAAGAGTAATTCACTGCAATGTTATGTTTATGGAATCTGGGGATTATTGGCAGGAAATCACACTATTAAAATGCATGAAAAACTAGATCATCTAGGTGCTGGCTTTTGGTTCTAAGAGCAGAACATTGAAATGACCTCGACAAACAAAAAGGCACACGTGGCTAGTGTAACTTGTATGAATCAATTGGGCCCTCTGCTGTTCAAGAAGAGAACTACAAATGCTCCCATCATCCCCTTCTTTCCTAAGGGCCATAGTTCGTAGTGCTGTTTTTTTCAGGCACATAAAGGGTAAAAACACTTAAATCATTCTTCATTCATTTCCTTCAATGAATATATGTTGAACCAATCCAGTTAAACAATAAGTACACTTTATTCACATTGGGTTCAAGCATATTTAAAACAGTTGAGACATTTATTTCGTCAATTATTTCTATACATCTAGATTATTTACTTAAAAGGATATAAATATATATTCTATAATAGTATATTTACCGAGACAATATATTTTCAGTCAACAAGTCATCTTTGGTCACAAAAAAAACTGTAAACAGAATTACAAAGGAGTTCACATTTGAACTTTCCAGCCTGTATACCTTAGTAGGGAAAGGGGGTACCTAGTCAGTTAGTACATGTTGATAACGTTTGAGGCTCTCTTTAGCAGTTTATTCATGACATCTGGGTAATACGACCCAACTTCTTCAAAGTGCTCTTTCGACAGGAAAAATATATCCACATAGTTATCAGCAATGGCAGTGTATCTACACAACTTGGATTTCAGCAGCAAGTCAACTCCCAATGCGGCTCCAGTTGTAAGATACTCAATGGCCTCCTTTCCAGTTCTCCATGAGCAAAGTTTCACCTTACCAATCAGGATCAGCAACATGCCACGGCCAGAGTCTCCCCTTCTATTGATGTATTCCCCTAGAAGAGATCGCATTTCAGCATGTATACCGAAAAGTATACACTGTTCCCCACTCAAAATAGTTGTGAATAACTCATGTGGTAATGTACACACTGTCAGATTATTCCTCAGAAGTGGTTAGGTGCAGAATCTTAGTTAATGAAGAAAGTGAAATGGGCCGACCATACACCCTGCAGACTACTAGCGCAAAATTTGAAGTTATGCAGGTGAATGTCAAGTTAGTATTTAGCCCATGATGCTCATGTTTACCAGAGGTGTAGCTTTCCAGCAACATTTTCGTTGCCAAGTGTCGCAGGAATGTTTCTGAGAGGTGAGTGAAGAGCTGATTTTTCTTCAGTAGATTCACGCTTATTCTAAAATGGTGAGAAAAGAATAGTGTTTTATAATCACATGCTACATGGTCTTCTTTTGTACACATCATTCGTCAAATGAAGCAGTAGTTTGGTACAGTATGTAACAGTTTAACATTTCATCACTAAGCAGTTGCAGACATTAGTATTGATGCCTTGCTGGTTACCTTGAGAAAATTTCAACTTTCATACAATGAGGTGTATCTTTGAACAATTCTTCTGAATCTATCCCTTTGGTGCGTGTCCATCGGTAATTGTAGAATCGGATTACGCGATTTTGCAGCGCCGATGGAATGTTTTCATCCATCATGTAGTTTTGGACTGCCTGCATTAAAAGAAAGATAATGAGTCACTCAAATGCATAGGTCTCTCGCAACAGTACCTCATTTTCAGCTTTTGAAAACTGAATTGCAACAAATCAAAAATTGACTCTGAAAAAGTTAGTTAAATTCTAGTCTGAGTATTTTGTTAATAATACCTGCAGCTTCTCTTCATACGCCACTTGAAGTGATTGCTTGTTTGTTTGAGTGGATGAGAGAAGTCCCATATTATAACTGACTTGCATCTTGGAAAGAATCATTATCAAAATGGAGAATAACAATTCTCTGTATGTCACTGCACGGATATCACCATAGCCTGTTGTTGTGTAAGTTGCTAAAGTCCAATATACGGAGTAGGTGTAAATATCAGGGAGGTAAAACACTTCTGTAAAAACAAAACATTAAAACAACACAAATAAATCTAGTGTTTACATATTTAGAAACTCAGAAATGTTGCATGTCATACTAAAAGCTCTGTCAAAGGTCTAATAAATGTATTGTAATTAATACATGAATTATATTCATTTATTTTCATTCCCAAAACTAATTTAATCATTCATCATGCTTTATCCATTTTAGCTGACCTTACCTGTGTTGACAACCCACGAAATAAAGCCACCATGCAAAGCAAATAAAAGAAATAAAACTGCGGTACAGTGGACAAACAGGATTGCATGGACCAAGTACTTGATGATTCGTATGGCAAGTAAGCTGTCAATGTAAAACGAGAGAAGAGAAAATAGATTAGAGGCAAAAGACTTGGGATAACACCAATCAACAACTTGACTGTGGGAAATTGTATTACACAACTGTTAAACACATACTGGTAAAAACAGCATTGAGAACATGCTAAATTTAACAAAAACATAATGCATATACTTAGTTATGATGGATTGCTCCTCCTTGTGCATGAAGACAAGTACAGTCAGAATCCGGAGTAGATGAAAAGTGCGAACATATACTATTATGGGCAGAAATGCTGCCGGTGACACTTGATTCATGAGGTGCAAAATTGTAAATGCATATGGGAATGAGCATATGACATCATAAATGTATCCCACTTTCCTCGTCATATAGCTCAGTGACACAGATCTGTAGTCTGAGATGTATGATCCACTTTCATCATAGAAGCAAATATGAAATTTCAAAATGATCTAAAAGAAAAATAACATTTTTTATGTAATCACACGCAAAGACTGAAAAACAAATCCGTGCTGAAGGATATTTGCACATTGAGGCAGGCGTAATTAATACAACAAGGTGGGTGTAGTGTACATTATAATTTATGGAAACACAATGTTTCAACAGACTGAAAGGACCCTAAGGTGGTTATTTAGATTACTGACAAATTCGTGAGCTGCGTCTCTCACCTCAATCATTTGAATGTATTCGATAATCATAGTTAACAAAAAGATGCCTCGGTCAAGATCGAACACAGATGGCTGAAATTGAGGGAAATCAATTATTCATATTTTCTTATACTACTTACATCTCAAGTGTACCAACACTAATATTCATAAAGATTATTATTATATTTGACTGATATTTTACCTTGAGGTCAATAATACAATAGGCAGAACTCCGCTAATGGATATAGCAAACCATTATGCGACAACGAATTCTAATTCCGAGAACAATGTGTACCACCTACCATATATGTTATCGCCCAAAACAGAATGATGATCAGAAGGCAAGATGTGTACTGATACACAACACGTACTGTGCTTTCCGGATTGATTGTTGTGTTGTGGATTCTGATGACGTTCAACAGAAAACTGATCAAGAATTGAGTGATGCTTGTCTTAATTCGGACATGAAATGGGAAGTCTTTAAACTTTGCTTTATTTTCCTCTTCTGCCATGCATGTCTTGTAAAGCTTTATATCTGATGGACGAAACAAATGGCTCATGTATAAATGGTGCAACCCATAAAAGCTACAATTATAATAAATATGTTTGCTGCAGCAATACTACACCAAAGAGCTAAGCAAAGCTTTTTCCTATAACTTGAAAGATTTAAAAAATAATAATAATGTTGGCACCAAAACATTTTTGTGGGCAGTTTAAAAATGTGTGGTAGGGTGCCTCAGTACAAATACAATAATTATAAAAGTTACATAGATTTGCTTTTGCCTGACTTTCTATTTCATCAACACATGAATATAGCAACATTTCTGAAGTAATGCCAGCCAACTTACATCCGGTGTCATTCATAAGTATGTCAGTTGCTGAAACATTCTTCTGAACTTTTGACATGTCCATTGTTCTTTGCAGTAGCTGTTCACGTTTCGTTTCTGCAGCTTTCTTGATCTGTTTGCAAATGTCTGGATAGTATTTGACAGTTTCATCAAGGCTTTTCTTGGAGAGGACATACAGATCACAATTTGTGGCAGCCCTGGGACGCACAAGAAAACAGTATAATTGATCAGAGACACATAATTTTATATTTAAATGAGAGAAAATGATGCTTTAAGTCATCAAAAGCATCATGCCTTATTGTGGTTGCACGAGGTTCTGCAAACAGGAGGCTTCCTTCTCCAAAGTATTGTCCGGCATTCAGTTTGATGATAACAGTCAACTCGTCCTGTGACAAGACTTCTACTTCTCCCTTTTCAATGAAATACATCTAAGAAGAAAAAAAATGCTAGTAATAACAAATATGGTGAAGAGCAACAGCAACAATCTCATGTACACCCGTTCTGTAATTAGGATGGAGCCCTGCTGTCATAGAACATAGAAACCTTAACACAGCAGGGCCGTGTGTCACACCTCAGATCCAAAGTCATTTCTTTTGCATATCAGGTCATTAGCTCTGTAAAGGCACGGTCGAATCTCTCTAGCTAGTAACCGAATGAATCCTCCATCTGTTTCCAATTGGTCCACACTCTCTTTTCTCAGTATTTTGTGAAAAAAGGGTCCCTGTAGAGTTGGCAGAACAAAAAGAAACTTAGCTTCCAGAATTAATTATGTAGAAAAGATTTATGAGCTGGAAAAAGTACAAATTATTTTACATCAAGCTTTCCAGATAATGTTCTCTCGAGTGGGGATAAATGTTGTGCCACTGAGTTCCTTCGCTGCTTCCTCTTGATATCAAGTCCAAATGCCTAAAATTAAACAATAATAATAATAATAAGAAGTGTATACCAGTATATGTACTTTAGTCACAACATTAAATCAAGGTATTCTAACCTGATAAAAAATCTATTGATAAATGTACCTTTGCAATAAGGTCAGAGTAGATAATGGTAGATATATCTCCGAGTAGAGATGATGGCAAATACTCAAACAGTGTGTCTTGGTCTATTCCTTTCGTTCTTATCCATTTGAAAGCATAGAAGTTCACAGTATTGTGATATAGACGCCCTGTAATATTCTGACTCTAAGGCAGAGAATTGCACATAATGAGACCTCAAAACATACAACAGGTAAGCAACATAAGCTACAAATGATATCACATCTACAAAAGTAAAAACCTCACCTTCAAGAATAGTTGTATGCTTTCCTTTTTCTCAGTAAAAGCTGCCCTTGTAGCATCTGCATTGGCTAACATAGCAGCAAATGTACCAGCCACATAACCACAATACAATGCTCCAGACACCATTATGAAGACCATAGTAATTTTCTGCAAAGACACACACAAAAAACAAACAATACAATTCCTGTCGAATACTGTACATTTAATAATAACCGTATAAACCTTTTACAGTAGCTTTAAAAAAATATATTGCTGTGATCTTGAGTTGTTTACTTCGTTGATCCTAAAACTGTAATTTGAATAACCTTACCATAGAGGTTAGATAAGGATGTATATCACCATAGCCTACACCACTGAGAGTTGCAGTTGCAAAATATAAACTTATGCAATACAGTTCTGTGAAGGTAGCCGTTTCTGAGGGGAAGAAGAGTTTCCATGACAATACAAAGTTCTCAAGGAAGTTACACACTTTCTATAAAAAATATTTTTGATAACTTATGTTGTAGTGTAAATTAATGATATTATACAATACCAGTCAAAAAGTTTGGACACACCTACTCATTCAAGGGTTTTTCTTTATTTGTACTATTTTCTACATTGTAGAATAATAATGAAGACATCAAACCTATGAAATAACACATATAGAATCATGTAGTAACCAAAAAAAGTGTGAAACAAATCAAAATATATTTTAGATTCTTCAAAGTAGCCACCCTTGGTCTTGATGACAGCTTAGCACACTCTGGGCATTCTGTGTCCAAACTTTTGACTGGTACTGTATTTTTTATTTTTTTAACCTTTATTTTACTAGGCAAGTCAGTTAAGAACAAATTCTTATTTACATATGGTATATATGGTTTAGATAGTAGTAAAACAATAGTAGCAGTAAAACAAACGAGTTGAGTTAGAACCTACCATACACCACGTTAAACGTGTAGTCCATGTGATACGCCCAGGACTGTGATGAACAGTTGTGCTTTACCATAGGCAGTAAGTAATTGGTTGTGTCACCAAACAAGTCTGCTGGAGGGCATACAATTGCAAAAACGATGCAAGTGCTGAAGTGAAGAAAAAGGACGCAATACAGAAAGAACTTAGCAAATGTGACAATCGTCTTTTCGGTTGCAATCCCTGATTGCCAGAATGAAAATGCAAGAGGAATCCGATATAACTGGAGAAGATGAGGGGCTCTGAGATATGCATATAGGTGCAGCGCTTCACTGTTGGAGTAAAATCCATTCTCGTCAAAAGGGGAAACCACCATCCAACCAATAACTTCCCAAGGAAAACAGCTGATGAGATCTATTAGAAAGCTTGTCTTCACATAGTGTCTTGCCGTTTCCAGCGTGTCCACTTTGAGATTGTCCTTGTAAAAAGCAACATGCAAACGGATATACATGTCAATCCAGCAAAAAAGGCCCAGAATATAGGACAAAATCCAGAGTTCCTTTTTGTAGTGGAGAAAAGCAAAAAGAAGAGAGCTATTGATGCTGACCGTTATGGCCAAAACAAATCGGAAACATTCCCAGCGGATGTACAGTGGATTGCTAGGCAAAATGGCACCCCTATATCTAGAAGAAGAAAAAAAACATCTTCATTACAGAGCAGTGTCATACACTGTCATCAAGTCCCATAACATACTATTATTTCAAGTCATTTAGAACACACTGTCTGTCAGTTTGTCTCAATGAAACATTAAGCATTATATACACTGAAGGACAGGATCTGAAGAAAAACTCTGCTAATCTCTCTTGCGCAGTTCTAAAAAAAGAGGTTGTAACTTCTCACACTATTTTTTAATTTACTTTAGGTTATTTAGTAAATATTTGATTACCTATATTTCTTGAACTGCATTGTGGGTTTTTAGGGCTTGCAAGTAAGCATTTCACGTTAAGGTCGAAACGTGTTGTATTCGGTGCACGTGACAAATAAAGTTTGATTTGATTAATTTGTTACAGACATTCAGTGCATTCGGAAAGTATTTAGACCCCTTGACTTTTTCCAAATTTAGTTACGTTATAGCCTTACTTCAAAATGTATTAAATATTTGTTTCCCTCATCAATCAACACACAATATCTCATAATGACAAAGCAAAAACAGGTTTTTAGATTTTTTTTTGTGCCAATGTAAACATAACATTTATATAAGTATTCAGACCCTTTACTCAGTACTTTGTTTACGTATGTCTGGCAGAGATTACAGCCTCAAGTCTTCCTGGGTATGACGCAACAAGCTTAGCACACCTGTATTTGAGGAATTTCTCCCGTTCATCTCTGCAGATCCTCTCAAGCTCTGTCAGGTTGGATGGGGAGTGTCGCTGCACAGCTATTTTCAGGTCTCTCCAGAGATGTTCGATCGGTTTCAAGTCCGAGCTCTAGCTGGGCCACTCATGGACATTCAGAAATTTGTCCTGAAGCCATTTCTGTGTTGTCTTGGCTGTGTGATTAGGGTCGTTGTCCTGTTGGAAGGTGAACCTTCGCCCCAATCTGAGAGCAGGTTTTCATCAAGGATCTCTCTGTACTTTGCTCCGTTCATCTTTCCCTCGATCCTGACTAGTCTCCCAGTCCCTGCCTCTGAAAAACATCCCCACAGCATGATGCTGCCACCACCATGCTTCACCGTAGGGATGGTGCCAGGTTTCTTCCAGATGTGACGCTTGGCATTCAGGCCAAAGTGTTCAATCTTGGTTTCATCAGACCAGAGAATATTGTTTATCATGGTCTGAGAGTCTTTAGGTGCCTTTCGGCAAACTCCAACTGTGCTGTCATGTGCCCTTTACTGAGGAGTGGCTTCCGTCTGGCCACTCTATCATAATGGCCTGGTTGGTTGAGTGCTGCAGAGATGGTTGTCATTCTGTAAGATTCTCCCATCTCCACAGAGGAACTCTGGAGCTCTGTCAGAGTGACCATTGGGTTCTTGGTCACATCCCTGACCATAGCCCTTCTCCCACGATTGCTCAGTTTGGCAGGGCAGCCAGCTCTAGGAAGAGCCTTGGTGGAGGGCACAATGTTCTTGGGGACCTTCAATGCTGCCGAAATGTTTAAGTACCATTCCTCAGATCGGTGCCTCGACACAGTCCTGTCTCGGAGCTCTACAGATAATTCCTTCGACCTCATGGCTTGTTTTTTTGCTCTGACATGCACTGTCAACTGTGGGACATTATATAGACAGGTGTGTGCCTTTCCAGATCATGTCCTATCAATTGAATTTACCACATGTGGACCAATCAAGTTGTAGAAATATCTCAAAGATGATCAATGCAAACAGGATGCACCTGAGCTCAATTTCAAGTTTCATAGCAAAGGGTCTGAATACTGATGTACATTTCTAAAAACCTGTTTTCGCCATGTCATTATGGGGCATTGTGTATAGATTGATGAAGATTTTTTATTAATTTAATACATTTTAGAATAAGACTTTAACGTAACAAAATGTGGGAAAAATCAGGGGGTCTGAATACCTTCCGAATGCACTGTAATTTGTCTCTTGGAGCAAAAAAAACTAACTAGATGTAAATGTTTATGTAAATGCTTGTTATATTGTGGTTTTTATTATGAAATGTGGATGGTTTGACAGTGACAAGTTTTACAAGCCTGAGCAGTTGTCTGCATACCTTGTTGTGGGAGGTATCCGTTTAGTTTTGCTCAGTTTCAGAAGTTTTTCCTCAACAGTTTCTTCCTCTGCTCCAGCATAGATTGGGAAGTTTCCAAAGTCCTCAATATCTACAATCCATTGTATGTTGTATGTTTAGTTTTTCCTAGTAATTGAATAAGAGGCACATATTGTATGCAGACATGGTGAAGGGAAAACTTACAACACTTCGACTTCTTGGCATATCGACGACCTTGATATGTCAACGAGGCATCTTTCTTCTTTAGTGTGTCATCATCCTGTTCCTCAGACTTCATAATTTCTTCAACGCTTTGCAGTAAAGTGTTGTAATACTCTGGTGTTGATTGCAATTCTGTAATTTGGCTAGAAGGAAACAAAATCAGAAATCATGATTTGTATTATATAATTCACTCAATCTGTTTCTCTACCAGTATATGGCATTTATAACGTTTGTGCATACACATTTTAACAGGAAATCTCTTATGACATTTGACAATTCATATGACAATGAATATTATGGACTCTTTTAACAAAAGGGTAAATCTAAGCGCAGGCGGTAGTGCTATAGGTTCAGGGGTATGTCAGAAATATTTGTGCTATTTTAACTTTCACATTTATCAAGTTTGAGAGGAGTAAAACAGTGAGCTAATATTTGATGGGTTTTGTGGGGGTTAGATGAATAAACAAGTTGTGGGTGTGTCGAGGCTTGGCCAATCAGAGCATGCTCCATGGCAGAATATGTGGTTGCTTCAATTTGTATTTACGGTATTTTAAGTGTTGCCTTGGAATCAACTCCAACTCCAATGTTAGTCCGTTATAGTTTGTTAAATGGCTTATGGACATTTAGCCTACATCATGGAGTGTTTTAATAAGCACGTCCAAAACGGGACCTGCATGGCTAAAATAATGTGAGTCTGCCTACAATGTATAGATAAAAAGGGAATATCAGCTCACTGTTTTACTCATCTCAAACTTGATATATTAATAAAGCTTAGGTGATTAAGATGTATTTCCAAACGGTCTCAGGAGCCAAACCCTTATCGAGAGTCTTGACTACTTCGCTATTGCAGTGGGCAGGACAAAAACAAAGCCTTCATTGAGAGCAGGGGAGGTTATGCTTGGTTTTTAACCAAATAAACGAAATAGGAAGAAACATGTATTTTTTTATGTTTCTAAATACGAAGTATAAAGGCTACTCATGTTCCAGGCGCAATATTGTCAGTGTGCGTCACCGCTGGATAGGCTGTTTCCGCCTTCCAAATGCATCCCATTACCACATGCGTAACCGCTAAAAACAGCTTTTGGTTGGTTTTATAATCCCTATCAGCGCTGCCTGAAATTGTCACTTTGGATCATGATTTTAAGGACAAACCTCAAATATGTCTACCCTCCCATCTGAGTGCAAGCGAGCTGATATAAGACGGGGTCAATTCCCGAACCTGGCTTTAGGGCTTGGAAATGGCATTTCTCTAGTTTTTACATGACGAAATTGAAAACTTAACGTGCGTTTGACACTGGCACCAACTGAAACTAGAGCTCCAAGTGTTAAAATAGATGTACCTTTCAATGACCGGGTATCTCTCCAGAACAGATTTAATTTTGTCAAAATCGATCACTAATATCTCACAATGAGTCTTTGCACGGACGGTCATTGTAGCTTGTTTTCCAAACAAAAATCCAGCCTGAAATGAGATCCAACGAGTATTCAGTGTAACATTCCAAACATGAATAAAAGTAGTCAATCAAAACTTTGCTTGAGGAAATGTCTTTGTAAATATTACCTCCCCGAAATACATTCCTTCACCGTAGAGTCCAACAATTTCAGACAAGTCATCACTTAGAATCTTGAAAATCAAATCAAAGGATTTACTTGTAAAAACAAAAACAAATGGGGGTGAGTAACTGTATAATGTGAATACACATTACATATCATTCATACAAGCATAACTATTTCATACAAACCTGGCAAGTCCCTCTTCGAATGCAAAATAGTTCTCTGGTAATAGTTTCACTGTACTGGATGATCTCCCCTCTGGGAAAGAAATACATGACAGAGGTTGATGCCAGATCCCGAATGAACGCTTGTCCAGCTTGCTCGAAATAAGGAATCTGTTGAATAAAAATAAATGGCCCTCTTAATTTAAACATAGGTTGATTATGCTGTATAAAACAGATGATGGTTGCGATGAAAGAAGAAATAACTGATGAGCTCATAACTGACTCAAAAACATAACAGTGCCCTGTTATGATTGTAAATTAAGTTAAAGCTGTATGAAAAATCGATTTCCTTTATAAACAGTCTGCAATGTGTTTTTCTTCCTAACTACAAAATATGTGATATGACTGTCTTTATCAGCATACAGGTACATACTGTACAAAACAAATATGGATACCTTTGACAAGAACCTCCCTCTCTCTTTCATCAGGACAATCTGTTGAAGTTCGATTGGCAAGTCATGCATTAAAAATTGGCCTCCTGGGTATGCTTGACCCCTGAAACATAAACATAATAATACATATTTGGTCTATTGAAAGGAATGGCCTCTGAGATATATTTGAAAAAAAAAAAAAAAGACTTACTGGTACTTTGACCAAAGAAGACTCATATACTCAGTGACCCTTGTTTGAAGAGATACACTAAGGTCATGGCTTTCCATGAAGTTGGTCATAGCTGAGAGGAGATTCTGAAATGTAACCCTGGAGAAAAGATAGTCTTGCTTAGGAGTTATAAACCAATGCACATCAATACACACTTAAGATTAAAAAACATACAAAAGTAAAAAAGATTTACCTGGCAGCATTCTGACTGGCCAATGTGGCATAGACTTGACTGATAATGTAGTTAAAGACAAACAAGCCAATGAAGCAAACAAACACAGCAGCAAGTCGCTCTTTCATAGTGTTGGGAACAATGTCACCATATCCTGAGAGAGAAATATTCAGTTATGAAACGTTTAAGGCACTGTACTGTTGTATTAACTTGAGCGGGGTGGACTTAATCTTACCAATGGTTGTCATGCTTGTTGTGGTCCAATAAACAGAAATCATATAATGATACAAGTTGCTATGGCTGGCTTTCAGTCCTGTGTTCCAGGCCCATGACTCTTCATCACACCTATGAAAAAAATGTAATATTTGTCAAAACATCAATTGAAACAGAAGTCATTAACACTTCCAACCCATTGTCTTTTTTTCTAAAAGATTGGAGTATTACCTGAAGTCCTTGCAGCCTGTGAGATACATCACTCCAGAGCAGCAGTGCACAGAGAAAATCAGGAGGAAAAGACATTTAGCCGTTCTTAGCTCAAACAGGTTCTTATCCATGTCATTTTCTTTTTTGTTGAAAAACAAACACACCTGGAATGTAAGAACATTTGTGTTCAGGTTCAAAGCCTCACAATGACCTACATGGTCATAAAAACTATGAGATATTAAACTTGTTACCTTCCGAATCCAAATAAGACGATTCCATCGGACATAGCCTAAAACTCTCCAATGTGCTTCTCCACTTGTTGTAAAAGAGAAGAAGTCCAAAGGGACAACAGCCAGGACGTCATAATATAGATTCCAAGATTTTCGATAGTTGTCAAAAATACCCATTATGTCAGCTTGATAGCCTTTGTTAACAGAAAAAATAAACCACAATTAACATGCGTGTTTCTATTCACTGAAATGGCATTAGTATCAAACCTATCAAATAACAGTGAGTAAGTACACTTTTCTATAAAACAACGAAGACCAACACATTACCATCTTTTGTAAAAACTTCTGTGCGGAGGTTCACAAATATGTCGATAATGGCAAAAACATCAACCAATGAGCTGATTGTAAGATAGAACACACCCCATCCTTCATTGTAAAAGCCTGTAAAGCCATTTTTAAAAAACTTCACAAAAACATTTTCAGTAATTGATTCATTTTAGATTAAGGACTCTTTAGTGGTGGATGCATTTCTTTCAACAAAAGAGTTTACAGTTGTTCTAGTGGTGGTCTGGAAAATCAGGTCATTGAAAAATTACAACACGACTCACCCTTTGTGTCTAGGTTGTTGGTGAAAAAAAGTACCCATGTTTCAATAAAAATTGAAATGGTGATACACCAAAACATAAAAACCTCCCACTTCTGAGCAAAAATGCCATCTGGTCGAATAGTTGTCATCCAAACAGACTGGGAACAAAAAAAAAAATCAAGACATTAAGCACTCATAGAAGGATACACAGTTGAGGTCAGAAGTTTACATACACTTTAGCCAAATACATTTAAACTCAGTTTTTCACAATTCCTGACATTTAATCCTAGTAAAAATTCCCTGTCGTAGATCAGATAGGATCACAACATTATTTTAAGAATTTGAAATGTCAGAATAACATTAGAGAGAATTATTTATTTCAGCTTTTATTTCTTTCATCACATTCCCAGTGGGTCAGAATTTGCATACACTCAATTAGTATTTGGTAGCATTGCCTTTAAATCGTTTAACTTGGGTAAAACGTTTTGGGTAGCCTTCCACAAGCTTCCCACAATAAGTTGGGTGAATTTTGGCCCATTCCTCCTGACAGAGCTGGTGTAACTGAGTCAGGTGTGTTGGCCTCCTTGCTCGCACATACTTTTTCAGTTCTGCCCACAAATTTTCTGTAGGATTGATGTCAGGGGTTTGTGATGACCACTCCAATACCTTGACTTTGTTGTCCTCAATACATTTTGACACAACGTAGAATGTATGCTTGGGGTCATTGTCCATTTGGAAGACCCATTTGCGAACTTCCTGACTGATGTGTTGAGATTATGGCCAAACAGTTATATTTTTGTTTCATCAGACCAGAGGACATTTCTCCAAAAAGTAGTCTGGCTTTTTTATGGCGGTTTTGGAGCAGTGGCTTCTTCCTTGCTGGGCGGTATAGATATATGTCGATATAGGACTCGTTTTTACTGTGGATATAGATACTTTTGTACCCGTTTCCTCCAGCATCTTCACAAGGTCCTTTGCTGTTGTTCTGGGATTGATTTGCACTTTTCACACCAAAGTATGTTCATCTCTAGGAGACAGAACGCGTCTCCTTTCTGAGCGGTATGATGGCTGCATGGTCCCATGGTGTTTATACTTGCATACTATTGTTTGTACAGATGAATGTGGTACCTTCAGGCATTTGGAAATTTCTCACAAGGATGAACCAGACTTATGGAAGTCTACAATTTTATTTCTGAGGTCTTGGCTGATTTCTTTTGATTTTCCCATGATGTCAAGCAAAGAGGCACTGAATTTGAAGGTAGGCCTTGAAATACATCCACAGGTACACCTCCAATTGACTCAAATTATGTCAATTAGTCTATCAGAAGCTTCTAAAGCCATGACATCATTTTCTGGAATTTTCCAAGCTGTTTAAAGGCACAGTCAACTTAGTGTATGTAAACTTCTGACCCACTGGAATTGTGATACAGTGAATTATAAGTGAAATAATCTGTCTGTAAACAATTGTTGGGAAAATTACTTGTGTCATGCACAAAGCTTGCCACAAAACTTGCCAAAACTATAGTTTGTGAACAAGAAATTAGTGGTGGTTGAAAAAAACGAGTTTTAATGACTCCAACCTAAGTGTATGTAAACTTCCGACTTCAACTGTACAATTAAATAAATGTTCTCTTATTTCTGAGCAATTTGCTTCGTTCATCTAACCTACCCGTTTCACATCGGTAGATGTTTTAACTGATGAAGAGACATTGTGGGACTGGTTTGCAAGATATTCCATAAACAATGTAAAAATCTTCTGATCCCTTGGCTGAAAAGGAAAATAATTAAATACAATAACATCACGCCAAGTCAAATAGACGTGCAGTACCAGTCAAAGGTTTGGCCATACCTACTCATTCCAGGGTTTTTCTTTATTTTTTTTACAATGTAGAATAATAGTGAAGACATCAAAACTATGAAATAACACATATGGAATCATGTAGCAACCAGTGTAGCAACCATGTAGCAACCAGCAACCAAATCTAAATCTATTTTATATTTGAAATTCTTCAAAGTAGCCACCCTATGCCTTGATGACAGCTTTGCACACTCTTGGCATTCTCTCAACCACCTTCACGAGGTAGTCACCTGGAATGCATTTCAATTAACAGGTGTGCCTTGTTAAAAGTTCATTTGTGGAATTTCCTTCTTAATGCATTTGAGCCAATCAGTTGTGTTGTGCCAAGGTAGGGGTGGTATACAGAAGATAGCCCTATTTGGTAAAAGACCAAGTCCATATTATGGCAAGAACAGCTCAAACAAGCAGAGGTGCTTTGCTGGTGACACTGTCAGTGATTTATTTAGAATTCAAAGCACACTTAACCAGCATGGCTGCAGCGATACTCCATCCCATCTGGTTTGCACTTAGTGGGACTATCATTTGTTTTCAACAGGACAATGACCCAACACACCTCCAGGCTGTGTAAGGGCTATTTGACCAAGAAGGAGAGTGATGGAGTGCTGCATCAGATGACCTGGCCTCCACAATTACCCGACCTCAACCCAATTGAGATGGTTTGGGATGAGTTGGACCGTTGGAAAAGCATTCCAGGTGAAGCAGGTTGAGAGAATGCCAAGAGCATACAAAGCTGTCATCAAGGCAAAGGATGGCTACTTTGAAGAATCTAAAATGTCAAATGTATTTTGATTTGTTTAACATTTTTTTGGTTACTGTAAGAATATTTCAACGATAAATACACAACGCAGAGGACGAGAGGTCAATGGAGTACTAACAGTCAATAGGGAATTATCAATGTAAATAGTTGGTTTTCAGTTCAACATCTGTTAGGAATGTCAATCCTGAACTTATAGCTAGCTACATATGGCACGTGCTTATTGGTCCAACCTGAAATAGGATACTTGTTATTTGGCCATTGGCACAGTTTTATTGCAAGGAATTGTAATTGGTCAATCACAGGCTAGGGCTGGGTTATAAAACTACATTCTGTCCCTTTGTTCTGTGGAGAGAATCACAGGAGAGAATCACTGAGGACAGGGAAGGAACAACCATCTACCTCTCAGCATAACTATGATTTATCCTCTTTGAATAACCCTATTTACCTCCCCCTGATTTGCTTTGGGGTCTGTGTTATTAAGTGGCGGCAGGTAGCCTAGTGGTTAAGAGCGTTGGACTTGTAACCGCAAAGTTGCAATATTAAATCCCTGAGCTGACAAGGCAAACATCTGTCGTTCTGGCCCTGAACAAGGCAGTTAACCCACTGTTCCTAGGCGGTCATTGAAAATAAGAATTTGTTCTTAACTGACTTGCCTAGTTAAATAAAGGTCAAATGAAAGAATAACATCAACTGCTAACATTACTATATGATTCCATATGTGTTATTTCATGGTTTTGACATCTTCACTATTATTCTACAATGCAGTAAATAGTTAAAATAAAGAAAAACCCTTGAATGAGTAGGTGTGTCCAAACTTTTGACTGGTACTGTTCATCGCTGAAGCATCAACACTGGATGAAATGGCTTGTGATAGAACTCATACTTACCAACAGATTTACACTTAAATCCTTCTGAAAAACCACATTCTGGGGGTTCGATGCCACTCCTAGAGCAAAGGCTTCCCTAATAGGATGCTTAACATTATGCAGCCGTTTTTGAGCTGTTCTTGCTATCTTCAAACCAGCTGTTGAAGATATTTTATTTTGCAATATGACAGTATTTGTAATGTCACAGAAAATACAGATTTCAAAGAACAGATTTCAAGGGATGTACACTACATTAAACAATATGTTCTATCAAAATGTGATTTAAAAAAAAACTATACCTACCTTCTGGGTAATCCGCAAACAATGCAAGAAGATCACTGCGTTCCAACACACAAATTTCACACAATGTTGCTGCACAAATCGTAGTGTTTCTCGGAATTCTGTACATCAGATAAGCCTTGAAGGACAATAATCATATTTTACACACACATGATGCATAAGCCCATGGAATAGCTTACAAACACATATATATATATTTAAATACTTCAAAATATCAAAACAGACGTGATGCTCTTTGCCATACCTCTCCAATTAACGATCCAGGTAGCAAACGGGCAACTTTGTCACAATGATTATCTCCTAATACCTGTAAGGAGGGCATAATAATTTGTAAACTAAAGCAATTTTCGAATGAATTCATTTTGAAATATGGAAATCTAAATTTGGTTGGACACTCAATGTTTACAGCATAGGACTATACATTTTCACTTTAGTTTGGTAAAGACTTGGATGATCGATTAAAGTTTTGTACTAACTAGTTTAATCATGTTGAATCAAAAACTATTATTCATTATGATGGCATCAAAGTGATGACTGCTTATATTCATAGATAAAACTAAATGTACCTGCACCACTCCATGTTCAATGTAGTATGCATTTTGATTGATTTCTCCAGGCTTTGCCAAAATTTGTCCAGGACTGTATGTGTAGGTGTTGAATTTAAGTGACAAAGCCCTTTTGAAGCCATCTTCGGTATCATGAAACAGGGATGTCTGAAAGAGAATACAAAACATTGAATACTCATTGTCTCAACAGTTCAAGCCTTTGACTTTATCTGAGTACTATAAGGATCATACATGGCTGACCAAACCAAGGTACACATTAAAACAATCTGACCTTTTTCATCAGAGGTTTGTAACAAGCAGAGGATATTTCTGAATGTAGCGCAAAAGGAAGGTCATCCAGTAGGCCAGCGATTATACTGCCTTTGCGATGCGTCCACAGATAATAGTAATATTTATGCACCCATGTTTGAACTTCCTCTGGCAATCCCATTTGTTTCTGGAAAAAGACAAAGAAAAGCTGTTTGTTTTTATCACGATTATTCATTTTTTATACATCCTGAATGCAGATTGGTTCAAACTGGATTCTAGCCGGTGTCTATTCCACAAGTTACCATCGGCTAAATCTATGACGTTAAAATGCCTATCCACTGTCTAATCAGCCCAGCCAAGCAATTTATTAACTTGATCTCCACTATAAAAAGCACCTAGACATTATCTCACGTCTTTTAGACTAACATTTCGTTTTTAACAGCAGAGATTTGTATAAACCTTCCTGTCTGTCTCTCCGACATTTGCAACATTGTTTCAATATCCAAATTCGATCTCCAGCTGTCCCATATAAATGAACGTGTCGGGACGAGACAGACAAGCAGGCAGCGTTTCTCAGCAAGACGAAATCATTAATCAGCTGGCATAATTTTTTGGGGATATATGCAAAGAAATGTCAATTGGAAAAAAAAAGAAGAAGATCTATTGCAGCTTGTTTGCAGCCATTCCAGCTTGAGTTTGAAGTGTGTTAGCTGTGTTGTTGGCTAGCTCCTCTGAACAACAGTGTCCTGATGAGTGAGCACATTTTCTATGCCAGGTGAAATCACGCCTCATTAGCTCATTGTTATGGATGTATCCAAATAAATGTCTTTAGAAAACATCTTAAACAATTGAAAATGAATCTACTTTGCTGTTATTCTGGCTGCACTTTTTGCCGTGACTGTAAATTAGACGTAGTTGGCTAGCCAGCAAGTAAGGGATAAGAACGGTGCCAGCCAGTATGGCAATGGAACACTTAGAACGACTGCCATAGATACAGAACAAAAAGATTGAACACCTGGGTCACGTCTCTAGCTACCGAACCGATAGAACGAACGACCAACAGGCTTGGGTAGCAACCCTAGATTTGTGTCGGGACTATATCTTGTGGAAGGATAAAGTAGTATGAATAAATTAATCAAAATAGCATTTTAAATTAAAATATGTCAATCATTATTTGAATATTTTGGTAACCCGTTGTATAAGTGATAATACCCTCGAAACCAGTGTTTGGAGGACATATTGACAGGGTTTTCCCTAACAACACACGTGCCAATATACAGTGCCTTGCAAAAGTATTCAGCCCCCTTGAACTTTGTGACCTTTTGCCACATTTCAGGCTTCAAACATAAAGATATAAAACTGTATTTTTTTGTGAAGAATCAACAACAAGTGGGACACAATCATGAAGTGGAACGACATTTATTGGATATTTCAAACTTTTTTAACAAATCAAAAACTGAAAAATTGGGCATGCAAAATTATTCAGCCCCTTTACTTTCAGTGCAGCAAACTCTCTCCAGAAGTTCAGTGAGGATCTCTGAATGATCCAATGTTGACCTAAATGACTAATGATGATAAATACAATCCACCTGTGTGTTATCAAGTCTCCGTATAAATGCACCTGCACTGTGATAGTCTCAGAGGTCCGTTAAAAGCGCAGAGAGCATCATGAAGAACAAGGAACACACCAGGCAGGTCCGAGATACTGTTGTGAAAAAGTTTAAAGCCGGATTTGGATACAAAAAGATTTCCCAAGCTTTAAACATCCCAAGGAGCACTGTGCAAGCAATAATATTGAAATGGAAGGAGTATCAGACCACTGCAAATCTACCAAGACCTGGCCGTCCCTCTAAACTTTCAGCTCATACAGAGAAGGAGAAGACTGATCAGGAGAAGACTGATCAGAGATGCAGCCAAGAGGCCCATGATCACTCTGGATGAACTGCAGAGATCTACAGCTGAGGTGGATGACTCTGTCCATAGGACAACAATCAGTCGTATATTGCACAAATCTGGCCTTTATGGAAGAGTGGCAAGAAGAAAGACATTTCTTAAAGATATCCATAAAAAGTGTTGTTTAAAGTTTGCCACAAGCCACCTGGGAGACACACCAAACATGTGGAAGAAGGTGCAGATGAAACCAAAATTGAACTTTTTGGCAACAATGCAAAACGTTATGTTTGGCCTAAAAGCAACACAGCTCATCACCCTGTTCACACCATCCCCACTGTCAACATGGTGGTGGCAGCATCATGGTTTGGGCCTGCTTTTCTTCAGCAGGGACAGGGAAGATGGTTAAAATTGATGGGAAGATGGATGGAGCCAAATACAGGACCATTCTGGAAGAAAACCTGATGGAGTCTGCAAAAGACCTGAGACTGGGACGGAGATTTGTCTTCCAACAAGACAATGATCCAAAACATAAAGCAAAATCTACAATGGAATGGTTCAAAAATAAACATATCCAGGTGTTAGAATGGCCAAGTCAAAGTCCAGACCTGAATCCAATCGAGAATCTGTGGAAAGAACTGAAAACTGCTGTTCACAAATGCTCTCCATCCAACCTCACTGAGCTCGAGCTGTTTTGCAAGGAGGAATGGGAAAAAATGTCAGTCTCTCGATGTGCAAAACTGATAGAGACATACCCCAAGCGACTTACAGCTGTAATCGCAGCAAAAGGTGGCGCTACAAAGTATTAACTTAAGGGGGCTGAATAATTTTGCACGCCCAATTTTTCAGTTTTTAATTTGTTAAAAAAGTTTGAAATATCCAATAAATGTCGTTCCACTTCATGATTGTGTCCCACTTGTTGTTGATTCTTCACAAAAAAATACAGTTTTATATCTTTATGTTTGAAGCCTGAAATGTGGCAAAAGGTCGCAAAGTTCAAGGGGGCCGAATACTTTCGCAAGGCACTGTATCCTCCAAACACCGTCTTCTTGGGCATTATCACTTAATTATGTCAATGGGTGTTGAGATATACCATATGAAGACAAATGGACTCCATTCGATGGCAGAACCTTCCTCTCCGGGCATCCAGATTGCTAATGATGGAGCTCATTCCAGTCGCGATGACTCCAATGAAGGCAAATAAACCAAGCACCATTACCAGTGAGGCAACCATAACCTCTGGGATCTTCATAGCATGTATGTCTCCATAGCTAAGAAAATCTAAATATTATTATACTTTCAGTTCTTTATGAAAAATGACCAGTATTCTAAAGCATTCAATACAAAACACCTGTGCCCATCAAAAACAAACTAATGCAAATACAGAGGAACACAAATGCATGGAGAACGTCACAAAGCATCCATGTGGTTATAGGTAGCCCAGATGGTTATTTTGTGATGTTTAATAGCCTTTGTCTAACATCGCTCACTATATACTAGTGGCACTGGTAAAAAATTATATATATTTTTAAACTCACTAAAAAGCAACTTACTTACCCCACAGAACATAGAGTTATTGCAGACCAGTATAGTGACGTGGCATAAAACTCAAAATCTGTTACTCCTGTCAAATTGGTTGAGACTTCAAGAAAAAACATTGAATTCAATACATAACAATGACTCATTCGTACATGCACCTACAATTATACATTTATTAACATCTTAGTGTTGTCAACATGTTGATTAACACCAATGATGGGATTACATCGTTGATCAACACTTATGAAACAAATCCCATCTCTGTTTCCAGTCTTTATAGAATGTTTTGCTCTACATCAGGGCTCTATGCTGACTTTTTTCCCCTCCTAGATGAAAAGTACAGGTGGCACAGCAAAATATTTAGGCGCATATGTGAGTAAAATGGTTGCACTGTAGAGCCCTGCTCGACATACATACAGTACCAAGCTAACTACCTCATTTTGCAAAGAAGAAAACTCTAAAACGTACACTCTGGCAACAGCTGTAACCAGTTCTCCTCTTTTGGACACTCCCTTGGATGGCCACCATGAGCAGCTATACACACCTGATTGTACCTAGTATGCAAAAATAAAGAAGATAATAAGGAATTCAACTTTAAAATGCAAGTATTTTATCTTTCATCTTGAGACTGAAGGAAAAACCATGTCATAGTATTACTTGTAAAGGGGCCTTTGAATGGTGGGTGGTTTGAAGGGCCATGTAATTTTGACTAAAAGACCAACTCACCAGGCACACGCAGAGACTTGAACACTGAGGACAACAATAGAAAAGGAATTCAGGACTGCAACATGTATCTTGTTGGTGTCAGGTTCTTTTCCAAAGGACGCTTAATTGAAACAATGAGACAGTATATACAGGTTAAGATTGGATTAATTGGCAGTTTTGGAAGAATTTTTACAATATAAATTAGGCTAACTGTTTTTTTTGCCACAGCAAATAGAATTCTATAATTTTATCTTGTTGTCATTATGTTAATCATTAACATGTACCATTATTCTATTTTTTTTTATTTTTAAGTTAGGGCTTTAGGTGGTTTACAAATACAGTAGTGATTAATGTCATCACTATTGTACAATGAAACAATCAAATGAAATCAAGAAACTTACATATTATGTCAAACAGCCGTAAGACTCTTAGACATCGATTGATATGCATAAAATGCAATTCAGGCGAGGCATATCTCAGAGTCTCAAAGGGAAGAACAGCCAACAGGTCCATGATAAACCATGTTCGGAGATATTTTCTCTGCACTGGTTTAGAATCAATTATGACTACACCATTACTTTCATATCCAATGTAAAAGCGTGAGATGATGTTCAACAGGAAGATCACATCCAGGCAGTATCTTATCCCGACAACGACAGGGATAGCGGAGTTGAAGAACAGCTAAAAACAAAACAAAAAGGTTAGCTGGAGGGGGACCTGTCTCAGTGATTTTGACCAGATAGGCAGATCATCTGCAGAGATATAGCTCCCCATGCATTCGCCTAAGATTGTACTTTTCTATACCACATATCATATGACTGTGTACAAAACCAAAATAATCTTATTTTAGCGCATATAAAAATCCGCCAATGGATGTTTTAACAAGGTGGTGCTTCTGAGTACGGCTGTGGGGAGGCACCCTCCTTTGGACTCAGAGATTTTTGAACACTTATAAATGCCATTTCCTGCAATCTAGTGCAAAAAACAGCCTTATATGATATATAAAATTCAAAAAATGATATACAGTGCATTTAAAAAAAAAAAGTTTTACAATCAATATTACCTTACATATATGCTTAGTTGCATTCAAAACAGCTCTTAAAACTATTTCAGTGGAATGAATACTTGGTAGAACTGTAATACAGAAACCAGCTACCCATCTATATGTACACATAGTGTGTATTCTCAGAAAAAAAATGTTATTTTACAGGAAATATTGTAGAATTCCTATAATATACTCCAATATTCTATATGTGCAACTTATTATGGTATTTGGTTTGCTGTAACATTTGATTTAAAGAGACTTGGAGGATTTGGGCATGCTTTTCTAGGTATCCTACCATAAGCCCTAACACACCTATTGATTCTCTAGTAGCGATGCTAATGCTGGATGTGAGGTAAGTAAATAAAGAAAACAAAACCGTATTTTTTGTCGTTGTCTCTCAGGATGAATGGATAAAATTCGATAAAATTAAGTATATTAAAATACTGGGTGTACCGGCCCTTTAAATAGCAGTCGTTTTTACCACATAAATAACAATTATATTTACTTAACATTTCTAAAAACGAAATTATACTATATTCAAATGATCGTAAATCAGCTTTTTAGTACTAGTTTGGGTTGTCCTTTGAAAAGAAAAGTTGCAGATGATTATTTAAGGGAAAAATATATATATTTTGGTTTGACAGAATATGCTAATTTACTGTAATTGTGCTAAAATATCAGTACTTCTTCATAATATTATATACATGTCTAATAATGTTTTGATAAGAATTAAATTGATATTTTGCTGGAGAAATTTAACCACTCTCAAATTCATAGACAGCGCTATGGATGCAAGGACTGACGATCCATGACATCAAAATTCTAGTTTTAACCATGATGAGGCCACACAGGGTACTTTGTTTACAAATAGAGAAAAAAACAAGCTACAGCCTATTTTGGGTTCTTATGGGTTACGACAGTTAAACTAAGATAATGAGGCATAAGTTATAGTCGTCAAGAATCAATGGGTACATATCATTCATTTATAAGTCCAAAAATAGATGTAGCAACTACAGATCTGACTTTGTAGTGTTGTAGCACAGCACTTGCCCTGATCACTAGCTACCGTTATTCTAGCTAGTTTACACGCAAGGTAATATTGAGCCCCACAGTGGACGGGTCATAAAATACCCATAAAACCTAACGGTCAAACACGGAAATAGTTCCAGTAGTTTTTTCACCTTTAATTTTGTCCTTTGTGGATTTTAGAAAGTGTTTCGTGTAGGCTTACCCTGACGTGATGTTTTGATAACTGTGTAAATCTCTCTCGGACAAGGTGACTTACCGTATATATATATACATATATATATACACACTGAACAAAAATATAAACACAACATGTAAAGTGTTGGTCCCATGTCTCATGAGCTGAAATAAAAGATCACAGAAATGTTCCATATGCACAAAAAGCATATTTCTCTCAAATTTTGTGCACAAATTTGTTTACATCCGTTAGTGAGCATTTCTTCATTGCCAAGATAATCCATCCACCTGATAGGAGTGGAACATCAATAATCTGATTAAACAGCATGATCATTACACAGGTGCACTTTCTTCTGGGGACAATAAAAGGCCACTCTAAAACGTGCAATTTTGTCACACAACACTATGCCAGATATCTCAAGTTTTGAGGGATTGTGCAATTGGCATGCCAACTGCAGGAATGTCCACCAGAGATGTTGCCAGAGAACTGAATGTTAATTTCTCTATCATAAGCCGCTTCCAACATAATTTTAGAGAATTTGACATGATAAGTCCAACTGGCCTCACAACCGCAGACCACGTGTAACCACTCCAGCCCAGGACCTCCACATGCGGCTTCTTCACCTGCGGGATCGTCTGAGACCAGACATCCAGCCAGCTGATGACAATGAAGAGTATTTATGTCTGTCATATGGCCCTTTTGTGGGGAAAAACTAATTGGGTGGGCCTATGCCCTCCGAGGACCGCCCCTTATATGAACTGTAACTCAGTAAAATCGTTGAAATTGTTGCATGTTGCATTTATATTTTTGTTCAGTATATATTAGCATAAAAATAGACATCATGGAAGACAACGAATCCTGCATGTCACCTCTAGCTGACACCTTACCTCTGACACCTTTACTGTCAGCTAGCTAGCTACTAGGTACCTTGACTCCCTTTCTAGGGAGTTTTTCCCAGCCACCGTGCTTCTACACCTGCATTGCTTGCTGTTGGGGGTTTTAGGCTGGGTATTCTGTACAGCACTTTGAGATATCAGCTGATGTAAGAAGGGCAAAAATGAAATATTTTTTGAACACTAATGTACAGTCCCATATTTTTTTTTAGGCATTTGGTCTTGTCTCGTACTGTGGTAGACACATATGTATAAATGTGCCATGAATACTAGGTAAGTTTTCTGCAAAGAAGCTATATAGCTAGCTTGCTCACCTACCTACATGATATTAGCGACACCCTTATTTTACCAGATCCTCTTCTCCTTTAGCCGGTGGAGGTCGTTATTTAATCCCTTATAATTTCTGGCAACTATATGAACCAGGTGAAATCTATTTCAATTCATGGTGTCAGAACACACCACTGTATTAAAGCAATTCAGAACTAACTTGTTGACATGTTCTGTTGCAGATTCAATGCCAGATTAACCCATTGCAGAATGTATCCAAAATCATGAATAAATGAAGCATATTTATTTGACAGGAATGCACTTAGTCACCCATCAATCAAGTCAAACACCTGCACTCCAACAATTACATTGTTTTAAAGAAATCAAAATAGTAAACAATACATACATATGACTTTTAGACAGAACATATAAACATCTGAAATTAAGTATTCATTCAATGATTTATTAATCAATACCACAAACCTGTGACATTGAAGAGCACCATATGAACTGTTATAACTATCCAATAGCGCACAGATTCTTCTGCTTTTCCAGTTTAGGAATTAGACGAGAACAAATAAGAAACACATTTAACAGACTCAAAACAAGGAAGCCATGCCTAAACTCAGCTATATCAACACCATTCTGGTCAATTTAACAGGTCCATGTTGCTGTTGTCAATTGTGAGCAGCACATTTAGCACTGCATTCAGTCTGAACCCCAGAATAAGCAGGACATCGTTACACAGGTGAGAAAAGGTAGCAAAAACCGTACACCGCAACACTTAAAATTGTTAGTGAGTCTAGATGTTATCAAATCAGGAGAAGAACAAGTGAAGGAAGCAGCATAGGCAAAATGGGTGAAGGTAGGGTAGGTTTATAGAGGTTTATAGTGCCCGAAGTTAAGGGACCATAGGGCATAGTGTGGAATAAGAGGCAGTTAGAGATGGTTGGTCATGGAATAAAAAATAAAATAGGGTGCTGGTGTGCTTTCTGCACCCCTTTTAGGTCAATGTCACAAATATCCAGCCCATGTCCAGTCATACTCGGGGTCCAGGCGTGTCCCTTGACGTTAGCCCGTCTGTTGCAGCATTCAAATCGTGGTCATCGTGTGTCTGTGAGTCACAACATTAAAAATGATGATTGATCACAGCATTTCCACAAATTGAGCCATAGACAATACAACTTAAGCATTGAGGACAGCATTTTGATGACAACATGGTGGTTTACAATGTCTACTGTGTGTGAACGATGAAAGAATGTTACCCCAGCTGTAGGTCCATTTGAGTGTGTGTGGTCACTTAGGCCTTCACATCAACTAGTACTGGGACCATTGGAGACTTACTCTCAAAGTGCTGCTTGAATATCTTCTGTTCTGCATCTATAAAGGTCAAGTACAAAATGGAGTAAGTAAACAATCTATGGCTTAGATTTGAATTCAAAGTAGACAAAAATGACAAATTAAGCAATACGATGGAACAAACTACTACACATATGAAAGATTGTACCACACAGGCCAGTACAATAGCCTACACATGGAGAGGAACCTAAAGGCACATACAGTCCCAACCAATACTACTCACCTGACAGACAGGGCAGGTGTGGACCAGTGCTGCCATGGCTGCAGTCTTCTGGTTCGCAGCTGCTCCCTTCTTCTTAACAGCCGCCGAGAGTGGAGCATGCGTTATATATCAAACATTATCAAGAATGCCTAGCCCTAGCTTCACCATATAAGTTAGCTAGCTAGATAACTAGCAAGCTAGAATGTTGGTTTATAAAAGCCAAAGAAAGTTAAACTTGTTTTTATAAATTTTTCATGCATTTAAATGGCTGGACAAATAGACGGTTTATGTAGCCATCTAGCCAAGCTAATATTGCTAACTTGCTAACCATGAGCTAGCTAGCTAGATAACAGGCATTTTCAATTAAAAAATTGCCCAAGACAGTTAACAGAATTGTCAATTTAAACAACTTGAACCAATTTAATAATTACAAAATGTAGCTAACATTAGATAGTTAATCCAGATATTCTTACCTTTGCCTCGATTTGGCAGTCTCATCCTGATCTTCATGGCACTGGTCAGTGACGTGAAGCTTGAGACAGGCATTTGTAGTTCTGTATGATAGCCACATTAGCAGCTAATTAGCATTTAATTTTGGGGTGGGTAAATACAGGCGATTATATTGATAATAAAAGTCACCTTGTCCGAGAGAGATTTACACGCTTATCAAAACTTCACGCCTGGGTAAGCCTACACAAAACAGAGCACTTATTCGAAGTGTTTCTAAAATCCACTATGGATAAAATGAATGGTCGAAAAACGATTGGAACCACTTTCATGTTTGACCACTAGGTTTTTATTATGACTCGTACTGTGGTAGACTTAAATGAAAGATACGTATATACCCACAGTTATGTTGCCTATTGGATCACTCCAATATGGTATCGTTCCGTGCGGCAGGATACATTCCAAGTAAGGATTTCAGATTAGTCCCATGTACTTGGTAGTGCTGAGGCTGACCCCCTTAAATAGCTGCCACCGCACTACTTCCACCTCGTGTCTTTTTACGTAGATCACAGACAAAGAGGATTGGATTGATCCAATAGTGCACATAACCGTGGTTACATACGTAACCTTCGTTATGTAGCACTATATTGGATCACGCCAATATGGTATCACAATACCAGATTAATTTGTGAACTAGGTAAGGGCCAGACAGAGAGCAAAGTCCCGTAGGCCTGAGCTCAGGGTAGTTATAGTTGCAGTGTCCCTCCGTTTCCAATCAGTGAAACGGAGGCAACAACCAGCACAGCCATCCCCACCTCATTGGCAGGGGCAACATTGACTAGATAGTACCTAGAAAAGGTGCTAGACGATGCCCAACTGGCCAAGGCGCAAATGTCACTGAGAGGAACTCCTCGGAGCAGGGCCCACGATGTAGCTATTCCTCTAGTAGAATGCGCCCCTACAGAAGAGGTCAGAGGCCGTTGGCCAGCCGATACGCTGTAGTAATAGTTTCCACAATCCAATGTGAGAGTCTCTGTATCGATAGCAAACGAAAAGCCAATCAGACTGCTGTATTGCCTGTGTCTGTGTAATGGGGCCCTGACCGGGCACAGCACACTTGGGGAAAAACACCATCTACCATCAACCTACCGAAGCGCAGCTCAGAGTAAATATTTATTGCATTTTCCAATTTTGTATTGCTGATTCAACTTGTTAGCCAGGGTTCGTGAAGATAACCAATAATTAGCCCCGCCCCCCTTTCGGAAAAGCTGACCACGACTCCATTTTGTTGATCCCTGCCTACAGACAGAAACTAAAACAAGAGGCTCCCACGCTGAGGTCTGTTCTACGCTGGTCTGACCAAGCTGACTCCACACTCCAAGACTGCTTCCATCACGTGGACTGGGAGATGTTTTGAGATGTTTTGTATTGCGTCAGATAACAACATTGACACACAAGAATACGCTGATTTGGACAAATGTTTGATTTGATTTGAACATTGTTCATTAGATTAGAACGTGCGTTGAAGATATCGTTCCCATAGCAACGATTAAAACATTCCCTAACCAGAAACCGTGGATTGATGGCAGCATTCGTGTGAAACTGAAAGCGCGAACCACTGCTTTTAATCAGGGCAAGGTGTCTGGTAACATGACTGAATACAAACAGTGCAGCTTTTCCCTCCGCAAGGCTATTAAACAAGCTAAGCGTCAGTACAGAGACAAAGTAGAATCTCAATTCAACGGCTCAGACACAAGAGGCATGTGGCAGGGTCTACAGTCAATCACGGACTACAGGAAGAAATCCAGCCCAGTCATGGACCAGGATGTCTTGCTCCCAGGCAGACTGAAAAACTTTTTTGCCCGCTTTGAGGACAATACAGTGCCACTGACATGGCCTGCAATGAAAACGTGCGGTCTCTCCTTCACTGCAGCCGAGGTGAGTAAGACATTTAAACGTGTTAACCCTCGCAAGGCTGCAGGCCCAGACGGCATCCCCAGCCGCGCCCTCAGAGCATGCGCAGACCAGCTGGCCGGTGTGTTTACGGACATATCCAATCAATCCCTATACCAGTCTGCTGTTCCCACATGCTTCAAGAGGGCCACCATTGTTCCTGTTCCCAAGAAAGCTAAGGTAACTGAGCTAAACGACTACCGCCCGTAGCACTCACATCCGTCATCATGAAGTGCTTTGAGAGACTAGTCAAGGACCATATCACCTCCACCCTACCTGACACCCTAGACCCACTCCAATTTGCTTACCGCCCAAATAGGTCCACAGACGATGCAATCTCAACCACACTGCACACTGCCCTAACCCATCTGGACAAGAGGAATACCTATGTGAGAATGCTGTTCATCGACTACAGCTCGGCATTCAACACCATAGTACCCTCCAAGCTCGTCATCAAGCTCGAGACCCTGGGTCTCGACCCCGCCCTGTGCAACTGGGTACTGGACTTCCTGACGGGCCGCCCCCAGGTGGTGAGGGTAGGCAACAACATCTCCTCCCCGCTGATCCTCAACACTGGGGCCCCACAAGGGTGCGTTCTGAGCCCTCTCCTGTACTCCCTGTTCACCCACGACTGCGTGACCACGCACGCCTCCAACTCAATCATCAAGTTTGCGGACGACACAACAGTGGTAGGCTTGATTACCAACAACGACGAGACGGCCTACAGGGAGGAGGTGAGGGCCCTCGGAGTGTGGTGTCAGGAAAATAACCTCACACTCAACGTCAACAAAACTAAGGAGATGATTGTGGACTTCAGGAAACAGCAGAGTGAACACCCCCTATCCACATCGATGGAACAGTAGTGGAGAGGGTAGCAAGTTTTAAGTTCCTCGGCATACACATCACAGACAAACTGAATTGGTCCACTCACACAGACAGCATCGTGAAGAAGGCGCAGCAGCGCCTCTTCAACCTCAGGAGGCTGAAGAAATTTGGCTTGTCACCAAAAGCACTCACAAACTTCTACAGATGCACAATCGAGAGCATCCTGGCGGGCTGTATCACCGCCTGGTACGGCAACTGCTCCGCCCTCAACCGTAAGGCTCTCCAGAGGGTAGTGAGGTCTGCACAACGCATCACCTGGGGCAAACTACCTGCCCTCCAGGACACCTACACCACCCGATGTTACAGGAAGGCCATAAAGATCATCAAGGACAACCACCACCCGAGCCACTGCCTGTTCACCCCGCTATCATCCAGAAGGCGAGGTCAGTACAGGTGCATCAAAGCTGGGACCGAGAGACTGAAAAACAGCTTCTATCTCAAGGCCATCAGACTGTTTAACAGCCACCACTAACATTGAGTGGCTGCTGCCAACCCACTGACACAACTCCAGCCACTTTAATAATGGGAATTGATGGGAAATGATGTAAATATATCACTAGCCACTTTAAACAATGCTACCTTATATAATGTTTACATACCCTACATTATTCATCTTATATGCATACGTATATCCTGCATCTATATCATCGACTGCATCCTTATGTAATACATGTATCACTAGCCACTTTAACTATGCCACTTTGTTTACATACTCATCTCATATGTATATACTGTACTCGATATCAGCTACTGTATCTTGCCTATGCTGCTCTGTACCATCACTCATTCATATATCCTTATGTACATATTCTTTATCCCCTTACACTGTGTATAAGACAGTAGTTTTGGAATTGTTAGTTAGATTACTTGTTGGTTATTACTGCATTGTCGGAACTAGAAGCACAAGCATTTCGCTACACTCGCATTAACATCTGCTAACCATGTGTATGTGACAAATAAAAATTTGATCTGATTTGATTTGAATTTACAACTTTCAGATGAGACTGAATTAAGGTGACAATTAATATTGACTGCTATTGATGTAAAATATTACTAGGTCTTTAAGAGTTTATTCGGAAGATAACAGCTCTATAAATATTATTTTGTGGTGCCCCGACTCTAGTTAATTACATTTACATGATGAGCTCAATCAGGTAATATTAATTACGGAAAAAGGATTTTATAGAATTGCATGTCATATCACTTAATCCGGCATAGACAAAGACACACTCACAGAAGTTCCAAAAGAATAAAGACATTTCAAATGTCATTATGTTTGTATACAGTGTTGTAACAATGTGCAAATGGTTATAGTACAAAAGGGAAAATAAACATAAATATGGGTCGTATTTACAATGGTGTTTGTTCTTCACTGGTTACACTTTTCTTGTGGTAACAGGTCACAAATCTTGCTGCTGTGATGGCACTGGTGGCCCATCACGAGGACCCTGTCTAGCGTAGCTGTGATCAGGGGAAATGGTGGGCGCACGTAAAGCTTCGTTGCCGGCAAATAGTGAGTGAGCACCACCTGAGGGTGTCCGAGAGCATGTCCACTGCATTGTTCAGGACCCCGGGGATATGTGCTGCTTGCAGTAATGCCAAGCAGTTCTGGGCCCATGGCAAGAGCTCCCGAGCCATTGGACCAGGAAATGCTGTCCTACCAGGTTGGGCTGGAACTGTTGGAGAGCTAGGTGAACCACCCTGAGCTCCAACACATTGAATTGTTGACCACTCCATGGAGTGCTCCAGTGTATGCCATTCCTCTGAACATGGCACCCCAACCCATCAAAGAGCGTCAGGGAACATCAGCTCTCTGCGGAGAACTCTGATCAGGAAGGAGCGGGATAGCGAACACAGACACATCACCAACAGTTGACTGTGTCTGTGTTGTTTTGGATGCCGGCCATCACTGAAGTGGCCTGATGGAGAATGCCTAGTGGAACCAACAGTGAAGCCACCATCAGTAGACAAAGTGCCAACAGTTACTCAACACCGACATGGCTCATCCAAGCTAGAAACGGTTGAGGTAGGATAGGATTTTGTTGCCCTCATGAAAGTCGAGTCTAAGGACATCTCGAGGTAGATCACCTTCTGTGAGGAGGTCAGGTGACTTTTCTCCTCATTTACAGTGAGACCCAGAACTCTAATGTGGTTCAAGAGGGTCCTTGTGTCCGTTGTGGCCTGTTCCCTGGATGGGGCAGACTATCCAATCGTCCAGGTAAGGCAGTTACTCATCCAGTAGAATGTGCCACCAAAGGCAAAAGGTAAAGGCCGGCAGGCCAGCCAAAATGCTGCGGTAACTAGAGGTCGACCGATTAATTGGAATGGCCGATTAATTAGGGCCGATTTCAAGTTTTCATAACAATCGGAAATCTGTATTTAAAAAAAAATATTTTACACCTTTATTTAAATCTTTATTTAACTAGGCAAGTCAGTTAAGAACACATTCTTATTTTCAATGACGGCCGAGGAACGGTGGGTTAACTGCCTCGTTCAGGGGCAGAAAGACCGATTTTCACCTTGTCAGCTCGGGGGATTCAATCTTGCAACCTTACAGTTAACTAGTCCAACGCAATAACGACCTGCCTCTCTCTCTCGTTGCACTCCACAATGCCTGTTACGCAAATGCAGTAAGCCAAGGTAAGTTGCTAGCTAGCATTAAACTTATCTTAGAAAAAACTATCAAAATCATAATCACTAGTTAACTACACATGGTTGGTGATATTACTAGATATTATCTAGCGTGTCCTGTGTTGCATATAATCTGACTGAGCATACAAGTATCTAAGTATCTGACTGAGCGGTGGTAGGCAGAAGCAGGCACGTAAACATGAATTCAAACAGCACTGTTGTGCGTTTTGCCAGCAGCTCTTCATTGTGCGTCAAGCATTGCGCCGTTTATGACTTCAAACCTATCAACTCCAGAGATGAGGCTGGTGTGACCGAAGTGAAATGGCTGGCTAGTTAGCACGCGCTAATAGCGTTTCAAACTTCACTCGCTCTGAGCCTTGGGGTGGTTGTTTCCCTTGCTCTGCATGGGTAAAGCTGCTTCGATGTGGTGGCTGTTGTCGTTGTGTTGCTGGTTCGAGCCCAGGGAGGAGCGAGGAGAGGGAAGGAAGCTATACTGTTACACTGGCAATACTAAAGTGCCTATAAGAACATCCAATAGTCAAAGGTTAATGAAATACAAATGGTATAGAGGGAAATAGTCCTATAATAACCACAACCTAAAACTTCTTACCTGGGAATATTGAAGACTCATGTTAAAAGGAACCACCAGCTTTCATTGGTTCTCATGCTCAGAGCAAGGAACTGAAATGTTAGCTTTCTTACATAGCACATATTGCACTTTTATATTCTTCTCCAACACTTTGTTTTTGCATTATTTAAACCAAATTGAACATGTTTCATTATCTACTTGAGGCTAAATTGATTTAATTGATGTATTATATTAAAGTTAAAATAAGTGTTAATTCATTATTGCTGTAATTGTCATTATTACAAATACATTGTTTTTGTTTTTTTTTAAATCGTCCGATTAATCGGTATCGGCTTTTTTAGTCCTCCAATAATCGGTATCGGTGTTGAAAAATCATAAGTCGGTCAACCTCTAGCGGTAACAGTGTCCATAACGCAATGTGAGAGCCCGGTTGGATAGGCTGTGGCCCAGAACTCTTTCACAACAAACTGAGGGAAGCCCTTAGTTCACCCGCAACAGAAAGAGGGGCATATGTGGACAATTGTAATGGCCGATTAACATGTCTGTCAGACAGAACCCTTGGCCAGAATGAGGGGTTAGGATGTAGGTTGAAACACTCTTCATCTGAACTCAAATCAAATCAAATTTTATTTGTCACATACACATGGTTAGCAGATGTTAACTGCGAGTGTACGAAATGCTTGTGCTTCTAGTTCCGACAATGCAGTAATAACGAGCAAGTAATCTAACTAACAATTCCAAAAAAAACATCTTTCTTATACACAGTGTAAGGGGGGGCGAATATGTACTTATGGATATATGAATGGTGATGGTACAGAGCAGCATAGGCAAGATACAGTAGATGATAGACAGTATATACATATGAGATAAGTATGTAAACCAAGTGGCATAGTTAAAGTGGCTAGTGATACATGTATTTATAAGGATGCAGTCGATGATACTAGAGTACAGTATCAACGGAGGCATATGAGATGAACAATGTAGGGTAAGTAACATTATATAAGGTAGCATTGTTTAAAGTGGCTAGTGATATTTTACATAATTTCCCATCAATTCCCATGATTAAAGTGGCTGGAGTAGAGTCAGTGTCATTGACAGTGTGTTGGCAGTAGCCACTCAATGTTGTGGTGGCTGTTTAACAGTCTGATGGCCTTGAGATAGAAGCTGTTTTTCAGTCTCTGGTCCCAGCTTTGATGCACCTGTACTGACTGCTTCTGGATGACAGCGTGGAACAGGCAGATGGCTCGGGTGGTTGATGTCCTTGATGATCTTTATGGCCTTCCTGTAGCATCGGGTGGTGTGAGGTGTCCTGGAGGGCAGGTAGTTTGCCCCCAGTGATGGTTGTGGCAGACCTCACTGAAACTCTGGCAGAGCCACTGTTTTAGGGCAGGTGCAGTTGCCATACCAGGCGGTGAATACAAACAGTGCAGGATGCCTCGATTGTGCATCTGTACAAGTTTGCGAGTGCTTTTGGTGACAAGTAGAATTTCTTCAGCCTCCTGAGGTTGAAGAGGTATGTGGCCTTCCTCACAGCTGTCTGTGTGAGGGACCAATTCAGTTTGTCTGTGATGTGTATGCTCCCAGGAACTTAAAACTTGCTACCCTCTCCACTACTGTTCCATCGATGTGGATGGGGGTGTTCCTCTGCTGTTTCCTGAAGTCCACAATCATCTCCTTAGTTTTGTTGACGTTGAGTGTGAGGTTATTTTCCTGACACCACACTCCGAGGGCCCTCACCTCATCCCTGTAGGCCGCTGGCGTTGTTGGTAATCAAGCCTACCACTGTTGTGTCGTCCCAAATTGATGATTGAGTTGGAGGCGTGCATGGCCACCATTGCAGTCGTGGGTGAACAGGGAGTACAGGAGGGGCTCAGAACGCACCCGTGTCATGCCCCAGTGTTGAGGATCAGCAAGGAGATGTTGTTCCACCCTCACCACCTGGGGGCCCCGTCAGGAAGTCCAGTACCCAGTTGCACAGGGCAATCTCAGACCCAGGGTCTCGACTTGATGACCCATCTGGGAGGGAATACTATGGTGTTGAATGCCGTGTAGTCGATGAACAGCATTCTCACATAGGTATTCCTCTTGTCCAGATGGGTTAGGGCAGTGTGCAGTGTGGTTGAGATTGCATCGTCTGTGGACCTATTTGGGCTGGTAAGCAAATCCTGGAGGGGTCAAGGGTGTCAGGTAGGGTGGAGGTGATATGGTCCTTGACTAGTCTCTCAAAGCACTTCATGATGACGGATGTGAGTGCTACGGGCCCTAGTCGTTTAGCTCAGTTACCTTAGCTTTCTTGGGAACAGGAACAATGGTGGCCCTCTTGAAGCATGTGGGAACAGCAGACTGGTATAGGGATTGGTTGAATATGTCCGTAAACACACCGGCCAGCTGGTCTGGGATGCTCTGAGGGCGCGGCTGGGGATGCCGTCTGGGCCTGCAGCCTTGCGAGGGTTAACACGTTTAAATGTCTTACTCACTTCGGCTGCAGTGAAGGAGAGACCGCATGATTCCGTTGCAGGCCGTGTCAGTGGCACTGTATTGTCCTCAAAGCGGGCAAAAAAGTTATTTAGTCTGCCTGGGAGCAAGACATCCTGGTCCGTGACTGGGCTGGGTTTCTTCCTGTAGTCCGTGATTGATTGTAGACCCTGCCACATACCTCTTGTGTCTGAGCCGTTGAATTGAGATTCTACTTTGTCTCTGTACTGGCGCTTAGCTTGTTTGATAGCCTGCGGAGGGAATAGCTGCACTGTTTGTATTCAGTCATGTTACCAGACACCTTGCCCTGATTAAAAGCAGTGGTTCGTGCCTTCAGTTTCACACGAATGCTGCCATCAATCCACGGTTTCTGGTTAGGGAATGTTTTACCTCGTTGCTCCAGGGAACACATCTTCAACGCACGTTCTAAGGAACTCGCCACCGTAAAGCGTATCATCAATGTTGTTGTCAACCACCCGAGCCATCTCCCTGTCCACGTGATGGAAGCAGTCTTGGAGTGTGGAGTCAGCTTGGTCGGACCAGCGTTGGACAGACTCAGACGTGGGACTTCTTGTTTTAGTTTCTGTCTGTAGGCCATCAGACAAAATGGAAACGTGGTCAGCTTTTCCACTAACATTGGTGGCTAGGGCCTTATATGCACACTGTCAATGACAATGATCCAGGGTCTTTCCACCCCTTTGCGCAATCAATATGCTGATAAAATTTCACTAGTCTTGTTTTCAGATTAGCCTTATTAAAATCCCCAGCTACAATGAATGCAGCCTCCGGATAAATCGTTTCCAGTTTGCAGAGAGTTAAATAAAGTTCGTTCAGAGCCATCGATGTGTCTGCTTGGGGGGATATATGTATCTTGGCTGTGATTATAATCGAAGAGAATTCTCTTGGTCCCCTAACTGTGTCTGACATTTGATTTTTTTGAGGAATTCTAAATCAGGTGAACAGAAGGATTTGAGTTCCTGCATTTTCCTTCATCACACCATGTCACGTTGGCCATTAACATCGCCCCCCATGTCTTCTGACCAGAAAGATGTTTGTTTCTGTTTTTGCATTGGATTTAAACCAAATGGCTGAACATGTTTCATTATCTACTCCAGTGAGCCATGTTTCCGTGAAGTATTATATTAAAGTCTAAAATGTCCCTCTGGAATGCTACCCTTGCTGTATTTCATCAACCTTGTTGTCAAAGACTGGACATTGGCAAGAAGAATGCTGGGGAGTGGTTTTTCTCCGGAGTCTGACCAGAAGACCGCTCCCCTCTTTTTCTGAGTCGTTTTTTTTTTTTGGTCGCTGTTTATGTGATCCACTAATCGGTTACACTGGTTGTCATAGGCAGAACTGTCAGGATCCGCATAGGCTGTGGCCCAAAACTCTTTCTTGGTCAAACTGATGGTGAGTTGCCTGATCTTATATTCAGTAGTTCTTGTCGGCTGAAAGAGAAACCTAAGATGACCTGGGGTACTATTGTAAGAAATAACACGTCTGTCAAACAAAAAACTGCATAGTTTCCAGAATGAGGGGTTAGGATCTCTGTCGGCGCACTCTTCATCTGAACTCATTCGGAAACATTCTGTCAACCAGGGCTTCAACACCAGAAGACCCTGAGACATTAAAAGGCACCAGAACTATAGCCGTGGCCGGCATCAGAATTTGAGTTTGTAGCCTTCCATTACTGTGTTCAGTACCCATGGGGACTCCACTTGCCGCTCTCAGTTTGGCCTTTGGGCCTGTGAGAAGCTGCCAATGCCAGCGACAAGCACCCCAGGATGACTGCAGACTGTCACCCTTCTTAGACACAGTCCACTGCCTGTGGGCAGGGACACCTTGCATTTCTCAACGTCGAAACGCCATACTGGAAATTGACATTTCTCTCTGTGTGAAGAAATGGGTAGTGTATACCCTGCAGTGTAACAGAAACATATGGCAACCCCAGCTACACACTGCATATGACCAGTAGTGTCATCTAGCTGTTATGTGAGTTAAGGGAAACTAGGATAGTTACTGTCTGTACTGTAAAGTAGTGTAAGAGAACTATAGCCCAATCAATGTATTTAGTCATTTTTACATCAGCCGATGTCACGAAGTGCTGTACAGAAACTCAGCCTAAAACCCCAAAGAGCAAGCAATGCAGAAAAAGAAGCATGGTGGATAGAAAACAACTCCCTAGAAAGGCTTGAACCTAAGAAGAACCCTAGAGAAGAACCAGGCTCTGAGGGGTGGCAAGTCCTCTCATAGATGACCAGCAGGATCAGATAACAATAGCTAACCCAGATATACACTGAAACAGTGTAATAGATATGAGCTGTGAGTTTCCAAGTGAAACTAGCTAGCATAGTCACTGTATGTACTGTAAAGTAGTGTAACAGAAAAACTATTGCGCACCAACCCAGCTACACACGGTGTGAAAAACAGAAGTGTAATAGAGCTGTAATGTGAGTTAATGGAAACTACCATAGTTACGTATAGTAGTTTCCATAGTTACGTCTGTACAGAAAAAACATAGTAAACCCAGCTACACTGTGCAATGCCGCAGTGTATATATCTGAAAAGGAGTTACTGTCTGTACTGTAAAGTTGTGCAACACAACTATAGTACACACAGCTACACACAAACCCTTAGTATAATACAGCTGAGATGTTAGTTTCCAAGGGAACAGTGAACAGGCAAGTCACACAGACAACCCCTCAGCGCCGCAATACTGGCCGATCAAAACAGAGTATCGCCAAGGTTTGTACACTGTCACAAGTAATAAAACCCAAACGAGATAGCTGGCATGAGCCAAACCGAGTGGGGGGGGGGGGCAGCAGAGCACCCTGATGGAGAGGCTGGCTAGCTAGCTGCTCCATGCGGGCATACTTGTGCGTTTGTACATTCTTAACATAAAGCTCTTACTAAACAAATACTCTCTGGGATAAACTGGAAAAATGAAGGAGGTGGAAGTATTTAAGGGGGTCAGCCGCAGCACTACCCCGTACACTGGACTGATCTGAAATCCTTACTCACTCTAAATGTGTCCTGTCGCGCGGAAGGATACCATATCGGAGTGATCCAAGATAACAGTAGTGCTGCATACTGACAACATAGCTACAGAAATATTTCACAAGGAAGAACATAGCTAACGTTTGCCTACCTCAAATAAAGACACTGTCACAGCCACCAACGATGTTAGGGCGATGAATAAATTCCATATTCGTACAATGTTCTGTTTCGGAGAAATTATGTTGACCTCATTTTTTTTCAAAACAGTTGTCGGGCATTCCTCCTTGATATTGTACATTTCCTCGAACCCCATTGTCAAGGGACGGTTGGTATGGTATCTGTAAAAATCCGCCAGAAAAAAACAACAGGATTTATCCATCTGTTTTTACTAACGTTAGCTAGTTAGCTAAATGAGTTCGATTACATTAGTTAAAGAAAACTAGTTAGCTATCTTCATCATAAAAACGTACCAGATGTTGAATTCAAGACATTTTCGTTTGTATCTTCTATATAACTACCGTTTCTTCAATGTTTCTCTGGAAAAAAAAAATAGGGTAAATGTAGAGAAAAAAATCCGTTGGCGATGCTCTTTTGAGCGCGCGACTAAGGCTTTTTGAAATGTGCAGGTGCACTGTGCAGGATGGCTGTGACAGGAGCTTTTCAAATTATACACACCAACTTGAATTACTGCATGTGAAGCTTTAAACATTGATTCATCTGAAACCAAACCAATGAAAATAAATTATAAAATCAAAATGCATTGCCATGCCTGTAACATTTCGGAGGAACAGGATTTTTTTTTTTATTAAAATACTTTATTGTAGAAGCTAACATCACAAATACGTGTTTCTATTTAAAAAGTTCAGAATAAATCCTAGTTACAAATGTATTGGGTTTTTCCTCATTTTGCAGTCTGATGGAGATGACATCTAAACATGAAATAAAATAACCTAATGCACACAATGACATTTGTGTACGTTGTAATGTAAATTATCCAGGCATAGAGCACATCACATTTGATCCACATTGATTCCATTTCTAAAGATTTGATATCTCTCTCAATAAGACAAGTAAATCAATGATAAAACTTGATTGATGAAACAGGCAAGGACAACTATTTATTTTGTTATTGTTCCATCAAAGCAAGTAACATTCTCATCTCTATAAAATGTTTTGGATTCTAATTACTAATTAATTCCCACAAGGAGCAAGACATACCACCAGACAACAACTTAAACACCACAAAGCATTGAGATCAACTAAGGTATTTCCCTATACTTGGCCAGAGTGTACCATAACGAGCAGGGGTTGATGTGAAATTCTGTAGCCAATGTGCCCAAAGATGGCAGAACTCCGTTCCAATGCTTTTCCGGTTGTAAATGACCCTGATTACAAATAGGAATTATAGGAGGCTGCCCACCTTAGGCATAATTGCCTGTGTTTGAATAGCCTACTCTCCTCACACATATCCCCTCTCCAGTGACACACACAACTCTAAAGCTGTGCCTGGCTCAGTGTTATATCTATAAACTCCCTTGATTTTCAATGACTGTTGGGGGTGTTAAGGCTTTGCCACTAGCATATTTTAATCTCTGACTTTATACAACATAGGAACTTCCTTATCCACATCACACTGCTATGCTAAATACACAACCAAAAGTGTACTCGATTTTTCCACTTCCTCGGTTCTTATACTTACCTTGACAGTCAGGAAACAGATTGGACATCCCTGCCAGGGATTCACTGCCAAGGATCAATTCTGTCAGATGAAGAAAATTAAGCCACATCTAAATCAATCAGTTTTCTAATTAATATACTAGTAATGAACCACTGTCCTCCGGTCTTCAAATGTTCTGAATGTGGTTGTGAACACCCATGTGACCAACTCACAGATGCAAACACACATCACCACACAGCAGCAAGCCCCAGGTTCACACTCAAAAGCTGAAAACAACCAGAATAGTGTGTTCCACATGTGGTCTGGGCCTTGCACTGAACCAACATCAACTGGGCTCCTACCATCTTAATAATATTTCTATGGTTGTGACCTCGTTTTGCTAGGATGAAATGTGTTTTAAAGTTCAATTTAAAATGTTCAACTTCATATTCATCATCTTCAGCACCACCCCCAACATCAACATATGTGAAAATGGCACTTTTCTATGTTTGTAGTTAAAAAAATAAAAATAAAAAGTAAAATAAGTGTTTCCTATAACATAATAAACCAATTAGCGGTGGCAGGTATCCTAGTGGTTAGAGTGTTGGGCCTGTACCCGAAAGGTTGTTGGATGGAATCCCCAAGCTGACAAGGTAAAAATCTGTCGTTCTGCTCCTGAACAAGGCAGTTAACCTGCTGTTCCTAGGCTGTCTTTGTAAATAAGAATTTGTTCTCAACTGACTTGCCTGGTTAAATAAATGAGTAGATAATGCTAATCATAATTATTATTATTATTTTTTTAAATCACACAATGCTGTCATTGAAATCACATCTGGTGTTTGTTACTACAGATCATAAAAAAGCACCATTTTCACTTATGTTGGTGGGTCTGGAGATGATTAGGTTACTTTCTAAATGTGATCCGTTAGTTACCTGTCCAACATTGTCATCAGTAACGAAATTTTGGATGACCTAATCTGATTACATTCAGTTACTTTTAGATTACTTTCCCCTTAGGAGTCATTAGAAGACGACACAAATGTATGTTACCAATTAAACGAGATCTATTGCAGGATAAATCATTGTAAAAGTTTACATAGCTGGCCATATATGGATGTTACATTTTACTTTATGGGTTGGTTATGTAGGCTTCTTCTAACCCATCGCTTTCTACTACATATAATAATATGATTATATCTTTACATTAAAAAAAAAGTCTATCAGAATTTCAGTCATTCCAATAAATGTTATACCCCTTGATCTTCAAGAATAGGACTTATTAGCCAGCCCTACTCTCTTGTTTATGATTTTGTTGTCATGGAGGACTGATTGGGCTCATTGATTCGAGTTGAAAAATAAATGCTGCACTCATGGAATGGTATGCTTTCAGCACTACTGAAAAGTGCTATTTATGTGTGAGAAATAAATGCCATATGCTGCATTTGCTATAGGCCTATTGTTTACCTTTTAGTTGGTGACATTTTGATATCTTGACAATATGCAGCTGTTTAAAGGGCAGCTGAAACAACAACAAAACGGCCACCCCGCCTCTGTTTTGGTAAAAAGCTGAGGGATGGGTCTGGAGAAATGTAACCAGTCTCAGATTAATAGACAGAGCTATGGATGCAAGGACTGACCATCCATGATATCAAACTTGTTTTAACCATGTTATGAGGCTATACAGTGTTTGTTTACATTTAGAATGTTTACAAACATTAGAGAAAGACAAGCTTATATTTTGGGTTCTCATGGGGTGTGACATTTGAACTAAGCCCATGAGGCATTTATAAGTTATATTCTTCAAGAATCAATGGATATATATATATATATATATATATATATAAAAAAAATGTATTAGTAATATAACTGATGTAGCAACTACATCAACTACAAATCCCTTTAAGTCTATCAAATGTGTGCGAGTTTGAGCATGTGTCCATTAGGCCTATGAATTTTTATCAGCATGAATTAGATGGTGCTATAAAATACCCACTTTTATTCCATAGGCTGGGATCCGCACTATGCATGTGAGCATTTTTCAATGGCTGTCCACTGGTTTCAAAAACAATGATTGCGTTTACTCAAATTGGATAATCTTTGGATTCCGACAGCAGTCGCGCCATTGGAAGACATTGCTCGGACCGTAGCCTAAAAAAAGTATATTCCTGCTCGTTACCCGTGATCCATCATAGTGGTCGCTGACTTGTGGTCAGACTTGCTCAGGTGGAACAAACTTAAACGTGTACCTTTTTTTCAATGCTGATTTGAATGTCATTGAGACAACAGAAGTGCCCCCCCCCCCAAAAAAAATCACAAACATACTTTCTAAATTTAAAAGTAATCCTCGAGGTCATCTAGTTCTTCAAAAGTATCTAATCTGATTCGAATATTTTCCCTAGTAATGGATTACAGTTAACATGTAAGTGATTACAACAACAACAACGAACATGTAATCTGTTACTCCCCAACCCTGGAGATGAATATGAAGTTGAACATTTTTAGAAATTTCCCTTTAAAGAGTGACATAAAAAAATTCCTTGAAGACTGATTACTCGATTTGAGATCGACAGCAACTGTGGAATCCATATGGGTAAAATAACTTAACGCCTGCAGTAATAACACAAGATGAAACCCTAAAATGAGTGTCAATGGCAGCAAACACTGTTGGGGGGTGGGGGCAATTGTGATACCGGAGTACCTAAAGAGGATAGATAATTTGAGGACTTGACAAAGATATTGTTTTCATGTTCTATTCTTATCAAAAAGGTAACATAAAAAAAGAAATAGGAAGGTATGAAGACCGTCGTCACGCTAGTCTTAGCAACCACAATGTGCAGAACATCTACACATTTAAATCAAGAAAAAAAACGGTTATAAGAGCAAACAACTAGTGTACAGTCGTGGCCAAAAGTTGAGAATGACGCAAATATAAATTTTCAGTCTGCTGCCTCAGTTTGTATGATGGCAATTTCCATATACTCCAGAATGTTATGAAGAGTGATCAGATGAATTGCAATTAATTGCAAAGTCCCTCTTTGCCATGCAAATTAACTGAATCATCCCAAAAAACATTTCCACTGCATTTCAGCCCTGCCACAAAAGGACCAGCTGACATCATGTCAGTGATTACCTCGTTAACATAGGTGTGAGTGTTGATGAGGACAAGGCTGGAGTTCACTCTGTCATGCTGATTGAGTTCGAATAACAGACTGGAAGCTTAAAAAGGAGGGTGGTGCTTGGAATCATTGTTCTTCCTCTGTAAATCATAGTTACCTGCAAGGAAACGCGTGCCACCATCATTGCTTTGCACAAAAAAGGGCTTCACAGGCAAGGATATTGCTGCCAGTAAGACTGCACCTAAATCAACCATTTATCGGATCATCAAGAACTTCAAGGAGAGCGGTTCAATTGTTGTGAAGAAAGCTTCAGGGCGCCCAAGAAAGTTCAAGCGCCAGGACCATCTCCTAAAGTTGATTCAGCTACGGGATCAGGGCACCACCAGTACAGAGCTTGCTCAGGAATTGCAGCAGGCAGGTGTGAGTGCATCTGCACGCACAGTGAGGCGAAGACTTTTGGGGGATGGCCTGGTGTCAAGAAGGGCAGCAAAGAAGCCACTTCTCTCCAGGAAAAATATCAGGGACAGACTGATATTCTGCAAAAGGTACAGGGATTGGACTGCTGAGGACTGGGGTAAAGTAATTTTCTCTGATGAATCCCCTTTCCGATTGTTTGGGGCATCTGGAAAAAAGCTCGTCTGGAGAAGACAAGGTGAGCGCCACCATCAGTTCTGTATAATGCCAACAGTAAAGCATCCTGAGACCATTCATGTGTTGGGTTGCTTCTCAGCCAAGGGAGTAGACTCACTCACAATTTTGCCTAAGAACACAGCCATGAATAAAGAATGGTATCAACACATCCTCCGAGAGCAACTTCTCCCAACCATCCAGGAACAGTTTGGTGACGAACAATGCCTTTTCTAGCATGATGGAGCACCTTGCCATAAGGCAAAAGTGATAACCAAGTGGTTCGGGGAACAAAACATAGATATTTTGGGTCCATGGCCAGGAAACCCCCCAGACCTTAATCCCATTGAAAACTTGTGGTCAATCCTCAAGAGGCGGGTGGACAAACAAAACCCCACAAATTCTGACAAACTCCAAGCATTGATTATGCAAGAATGGGCTGCCATCAGTCAGGATGTGGCCCTGAAGTTAATTGACAGAATGCCAGGGCAGATGGCAGAGGTCTTGAAAAAGAAGGGTCAACACTGCAAATATTGACTCTTTGCATCAACTTCATGTAATTGTCAATAAAAGCCTTTGACACTGTTGAAATGCTTGTAATTATACTTCAGTATTCCATAGTAACATCTGACAAAAAATATCTGAAGACACTGAAGCAGCAAACTTTGAAAATGAATGTGTCATTCTCAAAACTTTTGGCCACGACTGAATGTGGTGGTCTTGACACAGAAATATACTGTACATATTTCTGTGTTTTATCAGCAGAGGCATATGTGATATTATTGAATTTATGTCATAAAGCTATATAAAATAAAAAAAATCACAGCCACACTTTTATTGTGATGACTAAATGTAGAGTCCGACATTAGAAAATCCTTTGTAAGGTTTGTGAACAAATAGTAGTGGGGGGGATCATCTTCAATACCGTTCCAGACTTATGCCTCACTTTATAACATGTCAAACAGCAAAAGAGATAACAAAAGCAAATAACAGGTCTCCCACAAAGGACTAATTTACAAAACCACTGAGCCACATGAACGTCAGACACAGTGGGGTTTAAAAGCAAACTGGAAGAAAAATAAAATCCTTGAGTAATCCACTTATTGCATTCTGGATGAGCGAAAACAGGATGTGTGGAGGGAGTCGAGGATTCTGTCCCTCCTGAACGATTCTGTTCTGTAGGACGGGACCAAAGCCAGGTCAGAATGGACCTCAATACCAGTGTCTGTCTATAAGCTTGAATGAACATGAAGGGTGACAACGGAATGTTGTGGACAAGAGGGGGATTGGGGACAGTTGGGGGTTGGGGTGGGGGCTACTGGTCCGTTGGCATGTCTCTGTCTGTTTCTGCTTTAGAGGGTTGCCCCGGCGATGGGGTGTGGGGGGGTCGGGACATGGGGGCAATCCCATGTGCCATAGCCAGGTTTCCTGCAACAATTCCCTCCACTGCAGCACCTGCCCCTGTCAGGCCTCCTGCTGTCACTCCCACTAGGCCAGTAGGGAACCTGTGGATCAGGGGGTGGAGTCAGAAGAATTACAACAGCTTTCTAAGGTCATAGAACACAAGCCAGATTCAAATCAATACCTGGAGTTGTCTAACTGTAATGTATATATTACCTACATGTGCTTAAGTCTAGTCGTACCTGTAAGCTGCAGCTCCGTTCTGTTCTGAGTGCACGGCCCCATGGTCCACACCAGGCCACTGGGGTGTTGCCATCAGATACTCCTTGTTCACACAGTTCTTCAGACTGTCAGGGATGCGGCCTGTCAGGACAACCATCACAACAGTGAAGCTAACTGATCAAATGATCAATGACAACTCTTGAAAAGGTTCTTTGTGCGGTAATACAAACTATATCACTAAAATGGTAAAGACTACTGTGCCAAGTATCACATGGCTAGACGGTTGTTCACTCTGCACGCCTGGTGTATTTGTGCCTATAAATATTCTGTCATACACCCTGAGGCTTGCATAACTGAATACCTGTGATGGCCCGGCGCACTTCTCTAGCTGCCTCCTCCCGAGCCTCAAGGGACGCCTGCTCACTGTACCAGGATGTGTGGGGGGTGCAAATCAGATTGGGAGCGTCCTTCAGTGGGCCCTGAGAGAAGCTGGAGAGAAACAGATTTAAGAGAGTGTACAAGGTGGAGTTTACACAGAGAATCACAACTTTTAAAACAGTTATTGTTTTCAAGTCTTAAATGGCTGGGCTATAAGGAGGAAGCTGACCTGAAGGGCTCCGTCTCATGTACGTCCAAGGCCGCACCCCGTATCCTTCCCTCTTTCAGTGCCTGGGCCAGGGCCTTCTCATCCACCAGGCCCCCTCGCGCCGTGTTCACCAAAAACGCCCCCTGGCGCATCTGCACAGAGATCACAGTCAGAGGGAATGGGATAGATATCGCAAAGCAAGCCATGCAGACAACAATAACCAAAACACATGGTCTCATTATTGGGGAGAACAGAGATACACTCAAGACTCAAGGTTATGAGGGGTGACTTGTTCATGGAGTTTGAAAGTGAAATCATTGATAATGGGGGTGTTGTGGGTGGCACACACCTGTGTATGTGTCTTATACCTGTTTAATGGTGAAGTCGTTGATGAGGTGATGGTTGTGCTCGTTGAGGCTGCAGTGCAGTGACACACAATCAGAGTGGATGAGAAGGTCCTGCAGGGTGGCCATTCTCTGCAGGCCCAGAGAGCGTTCCACTCCGTCTGGCAGGTAGGGGTCGTAGAATATCACACTGAAGCCAAAGGCCTTGGCCCGCAGCGCTACAGCCTGGCCCACTCGCCCTGCGGAACAAACACAGACACTCTATGCTCAGACTGGAGGACGGAATAGGGGAGAGAGGAACCGCTCACTAACTCTGAGAAACCTAAAATGGTTTACATTAAATATACACTGAAATGACCTGTGAGGCCACCCATAATAATGACTATAAAAACTGTTGTGTGTGAAAAACTCAGCAGCGGTGCAATTCTTGAAATAAACAGGTGCACCTGGCACCTACTGCCGAACCCTTTTCAAAGGCACTTAAATTTCTTGTCTTGCCCATTCACCCTCTGAATGGCACAATCCATGTCTCAATTGTCTCAAGGCTTAAAAATATTTTTTTTTACCTGTCTCCTCCCTTCATCTACACTGATTGAAAATAATTTAACAAGTGACATCGAGAAGGGACCCTAGCTTCACCTGGATTCACATGGTCCGTCTATGTCACGGAAAGAGCAGGTGTCCTTAATGTTTTCTATGTACTATCCTTTGTGACTACACTTGCAGAGAGCCCATGCTAAGACAAGACCCATTTCCCTCCTCACCCAGGCCAATGATGCCCAGCGTCTCTCCCCGGATGCGGGCAGCGCCGCTGGCCACCTCCCTGATCTGCTCCACGCTGGAAGCCCTGGTGCCCTCTCTCATAGCCTGGTGCATCCAGGTGACGCGGCGGTAAAGGTTCAGGATCAGACACATGGAGGTGTCCGCTGTCTCCTCCACTGAAGTGGCAGGCACATTACACACAGCTATACCTGAGGGGTACAGAGCACAAAGGAGACAGTGGTTAGTTCTCATATATATTAAGGTGGATGGATGGGTCGACGGGAGGAGTGTAATAGGTCGACTGGAGGGGTGTAATAGGTCGACTGGAGGGGTAGGAGAAACAAAGTAATGATCCAGTAGCCAACCTAGTTCAGCCGCGGCCTTGATGTCCACATTGTCAAAGCCACTGCCTATTCGCACGATGATCCGCAGGCCCTTGAACTTGTCGAGGTCGTCCCGCGAGAGAGTGATGGTGTGGTACATCAGGGCGCCCACTGCTTCATTCAGCACCTGAAGCACCAGGGAGAGAATGGGTGAGTAGTAGGGCAGGGAATTGCCAGGGACCTCACAATACTTTGGTGCCGATTCTATATGTAGAGTGCGCGATTCTATACAGTTGAAGTTGGAAGTTTACATACACCTTAGCCAAATACATTTAAACTCAGTTTTTCACAATTCCTGACATTTAATCCTAGTAAAAATTAGTTAGGATCACCAATTGATTTTAAGAATGTGAAATGTCAGAATAATAGCAGAGAGAATGATTCATTTCAGCTTTTATTCCTTTCATCACATTCCCAGTGGGTCAGAAGTTTACATATACTCAATTAGTATTTGGTAGCATTGCCTTTTTTTTAACCTTTATTTAACTAGGAAAGTCAGTTAAGAACAAATTCTTATTTTCAATGACAGCCTAGGAACAGTGGGTTAACTGCCTGTTCAGGGGCAGAACGACAGATTTGTACCTTGTCAGCTCGGGGGTTTGAACTTGCAACCTTCCGGTTACTAGTCCAACGCTCTAACCACTAGGCTACCCTGCCGCCCCTTTAAATTGTTTAACTTGGGTCAAATGTTTCAGTTAGCCTTCCACAATAAGTTGGGTGAATTTTGGCCCATTCCTCCTGACAGAGCTGGTGTAACGGAGTCAGGTTTGTAGGCCTCCTTGCTCGCACAGGCTTTTTCAGTCCTGCCCACAAATGTTCTATAGGATTGAGGTCAGGGCATTGTGATGGCCACTCTAATACTTTGACTTTGTTGTCCGTAAGCCATTTTCCACCACAACTATGGAAGTGTGCTTGGGGTCATTGTCCATTTGGAAGACCCATTTGCGACCAAGCTTTAACTTCCTGACTGACGTCTTGATGTTCCTTCAATATATCCACATAATTGTCCTTCTTCATGACGCCATCTATTTTGTGAAGTGCACCAGTCCCTCCTGCAGCAAAGCACCCCCACAACATGATGCTGCCACCACCATGCTTCAGGGATGGGATGGTGTTCTTTGGCATGCAAGCCTCCCCCTTTTTCCTCCAAACATAACGATGGTCATTATGGCCAAACAGTTCTATTTTTGTTTCATCAGACCAGAGAACATTTCTCCAAAAAGTACAATCTTTGTCCCCATGTGCAGTTGCAAACCATATGGCTTTTTGTAGGCGTTTTTGGAGCAGTGTCTTCTTCCTTGCTGAGTGGCCTTTCAGGTTATATCGATATAGAACCCGTTTTACTGTGGTTATAGATAATTTTGTACCTGTTTCCTCCAGCATCTTCACAAGGTCCTTTGCTGTTGTTCTGGGATTGATTTGCACTTTTCACACCAAAGTATGTTCATCTCTAGGAGACAGAACGAGTCTCCTTCCTGAGCGGTATGACGGTTGCATGGTCCCATGGTGTTTATACTTGCGTACTATTGTTTGTACAGATTAATGCGGTACCTTCAGGCATTTGGAAATTTATCCCAAAGATAAATTATTTCTGAGGTCTTCAATTTTATTTCTGAGGTCTTGGCTGATTTCTTTTGATTTTCCCATGATGTCAAGCAAAGAGGCACTGTGTTTGAAGGTAGGCCTTGAAATACATCCACAGGTACACCTCCAATTGACTCAAATTATGTCAATTAGCCTATTAGAAGCTTCTGAAGCCATCACATAACTTTCTGGAATTTTCCAAGCTGTTAAAAGACACAGTCAACTTAGTGCATGTAAACTTCTGACCCACTGGAATTGTGATAGTGATTTATAAGTGAAATAATCTGTCTGTAAACAATTGTTGGAAAAATTACTTGTGTCATGCACAAAGTAGATGTCCTAAACGACTTGCCAAAACTATAGTTTGTTAACAAGAAATTTGTGGAGTGGTTGAAAAACGAGTTTTAATGACTCCAGCCTAAGTGTATGTAAACTTCCAACTTCAACTTTATGTAGAGTGATTCCATATGTATAGTGTGATTCTATGTAGTGTGATTCCATATGTATAGTGTGATTCTATGTAGTGTGATTCCATATGTATAGTGTTTTTTTATTTTTCCTTTATTTAATTAGGCAAGTCAGTTAAGAACACATTCTTATTTTCAATGACGGCCGAGGAACAGTGGGTTAACTGCCTGTTCAGGGGCAGAACGACAGATTTGTACCTTGTCAGCTCGGGGATTTGAACTTGCAACCTTCCGGTTACTAGCCCAACGCTCTAACCACCCTGCCGCCCCATGATTCGATACAGTGATTTTATTGCGATTTTATGTTCTAAACATATTGCTCACTATACGTCTGCTGCAGAGGGACCAGAGAGACACATGAGAAAACAGGTTTTGATCAGTCATGGTAATAAAAGTGCTGAAAACATATTGGCTCCCTATTTAAAAAGATCGAGAACAAGCTACAGAAGGAAAAATACTGGAGAGTTGGTGCAGGTACAGCCAACTAGTGCAAAAATATTGCGATAGTCAAAGCGATACGAAATCGTAAAAAATAATATCCAATATGTGACTGTATCGATCCCCCCCACCCCATCACTGGTGAGTGTTCAGAAGAAGCTATTGAATCGATATCCTTATTCTACCATTGCAATAAAAGAGCAGAGACTTTCTCTAACTCTATCGAGTTGGAAATAAAGCCCACCACAAAAATAGCAGACGTGTTCACGATGCAGACATTTCCCTCGCTATAAAGTGCAAACGGATACTTAGAGGAGAACCAGATAGTTAGAGGTTGGTTACCTTCTCGTGGATCTCCTGGGTGGACTGGGCATCACAGAAGGCCACCGTGGCCACGTCCTTCAGGACAGGCATCTCCACGGTGCAGTCGCGACCATCCAACAGTGCCACTAGGGGGCGCGGGTGCATCGGCCCATTCAAAATCGGGGGGCGAATGCCTATACAGATCAACATAAAATGGACAAGACTTCAAAATAAATAAAAATACACTCTTTGGATATTTATCCAGGGTTTATCACTTGTGTCCTTTCTAACGGATCAATCAGATAGATCAATGTGATCATGTAGTAGGTCTATCTGATTGAATTGTATGACAGTTAGGCCATCTACATGATCACATAGGTCTAACTGTCATACATTTCCATTTATATCAAACTTCCAGTATAAAAAAATAAAACCATTAAAAAGTATATTACAAATAGCCTATTAAAAGACAGACAGGGCTTAGACTCTTGTGGGCTAAGGTAACAGCCTATACAAACACACTGAATAATAGATTCACTACATGGAACAGTCCCCCCTCCCAAAAAAAATAAAGGAAGTTTGTTCTGATGTGTCTGTCCTATAACAGAGATAAGAACGAACAGGAAATACAAAAAAATACAAAAATATGCATTTATTTAACCCTTTATTTTTGGCACTAAACAGCCTCCATATATACTTCCATACATTTTTTCAACTGGTCCTGGGAGACCTTTGGAGGAATCTCATGACGGCCTACCCCGGCCAAACCCTCCCCTAACCCGGACGACGCTGGGCTAATTGTGCTCCGCCCTATGGGACTCCCGATCACGGCCGGTTGTGATACAGCCCGGGATCGAACCAGGGTCTGTAGTGACGCCTCTAGCACTGACATGCAGTGCTGTAGACCGCTGCCCCAGTCGGGAGACGTCTGTCCATAATAAAGCACTGCTCTGGCCTCTTAACAACACTATCAACAAGGCAGGTCCAACAGGCCCTAGTTTCTACCTTCTTAACACTACTATCAACAAGACAGGTCCTACAGGCTCTAGTTTTGTCACACCTGGACTACTGTTCAGTCGTACGGTAAGGTGCCACAAAGAGGGACTTAGGAAAATTGCAATTGGCTCAGAACAGGGAAGCACGGCTGGCCCTTGGATGTACACAGAGAGCTAATATCAATAATATGCATGTCAATCTCTCCTGGCTGAAAGTGGAGGAGAGATTGACTTCATCACTTCTTGTATTTATGAGAGGTACTGACATGTTGAACACCCATGCATACCCAACAAGACATACCACCAGAGGTCTCTTCACAGTCAAGAAAAGACAATGGGAAGCCACAGTACTACATAGTCATGACTACATGGAACTCTATTCCATATCAAGTAATTGACAAGCTGTAGAACAAGATAAAAAAATTTTTTTTAAATTACACCTTATGGAACAGCGGGGACTGTGAAGTAACACAAACACGATAACATACGAACACATGGATTTAGTACTGTAGATGTGGTAGTGGTGGAGTAGGGGCCTGAGGGCACACAATGTGTGGTGAAATCTGTGAATGTATTGTAAATGTTTTTAAAATGGTATAAAATGCCTTAAATTTTGTTGGACCCCAGGAAGAGTAGACGCTGCTTTGGCAGCAGCTAATGGGGATCCATAATAAATACAAATACAACCCCAACCAACAGGGCAGACTCCTCCAACCCCCACAACAGGGCAGACTCCTCCAACCCCCACAACAGGGCAGACTCCTCCAACCCCCACCAACAGGGCAGACTCCTCCAACCCCCACCAACAGGGCAGACTCCTCCAACCCCCACCAACAGGGCAGACTCCTCCAACCCCCACCAACAGGGCAGACTCCTCCAACCCCCACCAACAGGGCAGACTCCTCCCACCCCCACCAACAGGGCAGACTCCTCCAACCCCCACAACAGGGCAGACTCCTCCAACCCCCACAACAGGGCAGACTCCTCCAACCCCCACAACAGGGCAGACTCCCCCAACCCCACAACAGGGCAGACTCCTCCAACCCCCACAACAGGGCAGACTCCTCCAACCCCCACAACAGGGCAGACTCCTCCAACCCCCATAACAGGGCAGACTACTCCAACCCCCATAACAGGGCAGACTACTCCAACAGAAGGGTGGGATTGGAGGCACAGGCTTCTTTTGAGTTATTATAACCATCATTTCCTCTGCCCTTCTGCAACAATACACAGTCTACCCTATCATCATAAAGCGCACACATCTCATAAATAGACATCAATTAGAGAGAAACCTAAATTAGCAAAGATAGATATGGCTCATAGCTGGGATATACATACTGCATTAACAGTTGTCAATGCAGTATGCATGTGATATTGATACAGTGCCTTCAGAAAGTATTCACACCCCTTGTTACAGCCTGAATTTAAAATGAATTACATTGAGTCTCAATACCCCATAATGTCAATGTGGAATTATGTTTTTAGATTTTTTTTTGTTACAAATTAATTTAAAATAAGTATTCAACCCCCTTGTTATGGCAAGACTAAATAAGTTCAGGAGTAAAAATTGCTTATCAAATCACAACTTGCATAGACTCACTCTGTGTGCAACAATAGTGTTTAAAGTGATTTTTGAATGACTACCTCATCTCTGTACCCCACATATACAGATAATTGTAAGGTCCCTCATTCGAGCAGTGAATTTCAAACACAAAGATCAGGGAGGTTTTCCAATGCCTCACAAAGAAGGGCACCCATTGGTAGATTTTTGTAGCTCATGTAGAATATCCCTTTGGGCATGGTGAAGTTATTAAATTACACTTTGGATGGTGTATCAATATACTCAGTCACTACATAGATACAGGCCTCCTTCCCAACTCAGTTTCCGGAGAGGAAGGAAACCGATCATGGATTTCACAATGTGGCCAATGGTGACTTTAAAACAGTTAGAGTTTAATGGCTGTGATAGGAGAAAATAAAGGATGGATCAAGAAGGTTGTACACAATACTAACCTAAATGACAGAGAGAAAAGGAAGCATGTACGGAATAAAACATATTCCAAAACAAGCATTCTGTTTGCAATTAGGCACAACTGAAAAAATGTGGCAAAGAAATTAACTTTAATGTCCTGAATACAAAGTGTTATGTCTGGGGCAAATCCAACAACACATGACTGAGTATCAAGCATGGTGGTGGCTGCATCATGTTATGGGTATGCTTGTCATCGGCAAGGGCTAGATAGTTTTTTTAGGATAAAAAGAAACTGAATAGAGCTAAGCAGAGGCAAAAACATAGTAGTGTTGCACGGTATACCAGTACCATGGGACAAAAACGTCATGATACTTAATATTTTAGGAGACAATTTTTATAAAGTCAGTTTTGTTTACAGATGTAGTTGAATTCAAGTAACAGCCACTAGTCTCTTGTATGAGCAGGTCCAATGATATCCACTTCGCTTTCATGCCCATAGCACGTGTGGAAGTTGTAATCAGCATAAATTTAGCCGTGATGGCGAGCTGGGATGCAGAACCTGATGTTGTTTATTTTATTGATTAAACTAGGCAAGTCAGTTCAGAACAAATTCTTATTTTTACAATGGCCTATCCCAGCCAAACCCTCCCCTAACCCGGATTGCCCGGACAGCCCGGGATTGAACCAGTCTGAAGTGACGTCTCTAGCACTGAGATGCAGTGCCTTAGACCACTGCGCCACTCGGGAGCCTTAGATATGTTAGATGTTCACATTGGAGCAGCGCGCAGAACCTTAGAAGAGCAGTATTTTTACTTGAAGGACAGAGAATGCCAACCCACTCCAATAGTGCAATTCTAAAATCTTGATGCCAGAGTCCCAAGTAGAGACGACTGAAAACACAAATAGCCTAAAACGAACAAGCTCATTCATAAGAGATAACATTACCATAGCCGCCGCCCCCCCCAAAAAAAAAAAGTTAGTTGACCCTCCTCCAAGAACTATGAGAGATTACATGCGTTTAGCAATTAACACATTGATGTGTGGACTTTTTCAATCTTAATGATGTGTTGTATTGACAGTGACACCAACAATTGGGCAACAGTGGATGGACAGTAGCCCAACCGGACAATACAAAGTGTAGCAACTAAAGCAAGAGAGTGTCACATGACCCTCACAATTTTTTTGTTTTTTTGTTAAAGGCACACAAGGGGCCTTGTGAACCTAAGATTTCTTCAGAGCTAAGGATAGTCATAGATAGAGCAGCCTAGAGACATTGATGGCACTTAATAAAAGAAATGAACATGAGAATTCGATCCTCAAAGCAACAGCACTACACACACTGACCACACCACTCATTGTGACTGTCAATAGCTTCCTTTGATAGAGATAGATATCTATATACACACAGTACTGCTTAGTGCTCTATCGCCCAAAAGATTTGTTCATTCATCTTTAAAAAAAATACAAGTTATGGACAAAGAAATTGGTTTTTGGCTCTTTCTAATCTGATCCAGAACATGAAAAACATAGCAGTAACGAGGAGCTAGCATGACACAAATCTTCACAGGGGATTGAAGCAGAATTAGAAAACACACTGCATAGCAAAAGGAGTGTTCAACAAACCTACAAAAATGACCTACATCTTTCTGGACAAAAAGACGAAGACATGAATTCAAATTAACCTAAGGAAGGACAAGAAAGGCACATTCGACAAGGAAAGAGAGGGGAGCTGGCAACACACATGCACCATATGGTCTGGCAGAGTGTATGACCATGTGACTGTGTGACCGTGTATGTGTGTGAGTGTGAGTAGAACGCCTGGTCCGACCAGCAGCAGGGCCATGCACACAATGCTATTCATTCAGCGCTCATTCATTCTCCCCCATCCGCCTGCCACTCTGTGGGTGTAAGTAAGCGAGCTCGCAGGGAGGGGTGGGGGATAATGCTGCAGTACCCCACCCTGCCCCCTGCCACACAGGCTCCAGAGTACTCTCACACACACAATACTATAGAAGACCAAGGACAAAAATGCACCGGGATGGCGAATCACCTATATAAATCATACAAAACAAAATAGCAGATTTGTACTCCTCTGTCCTATCGATCTAACCCCGCCTCCTCCTCCTCTCCTTCCTTCCCTCTCGCTATCGCGCTGTAGGAAAACAAAAGAGAAGACATTCATCATCCTAACCTTGCATGCTGCAGTTGACCAGCCTTTCTTCTTCTCCTTCTCCACTTACAGTTACTGTCAGAATGCTTTCGCCTGGCACAATCCCAGGCAAACTCTCTCCTCCTTCAACCTACCCCTTGCTCCAATCAGAGGGAGGAACAATTCAGCCATAGCCAACCAAAACTGAGCTTATTAGCATTGAGAGGCTAGGTTGGGTAGTGTGCAGTAGAGGCAATTTCCATGTTGTTTTTTAAAGGGGAATGTGAGCCAGTGTGGTGCATTGCTCGCTGGAAAAACAACAAAAAGGTAAATGATTATGACCAGTCTATTCAAATAAAATCTTTTTAGAAGATCAAATTCAGAAAGCACGTACTAATTCACTAATATAACAAATTAATGAAATTGTAAAATTATCAAGAGGCCACTACGTGCAACATTGATTTGACTGGTCAACAGTAGCTAAGGAACTGACTGTATAGGCTGCTACTTGATACTAGATTCACGTTAAATGATGCATAAATAGCAAAAAGCTATTGTGGGAAAAAAATATTTTAAAACATAGCCAATTAAAACCCTTGAATGATTTTTATAAATGTTAAATAAACACGAGTACAGGATTACAATCATCCCTGTCAACTAAAAATCCTACTATCCCAAAAATATTTCTGTGGATATTATTCCAGTGGATGCTCATTATGGAAGATGAGGCTATAGTGGGACCTCCGCAGCAAACCCAGCAGTCACCTGCACCACTGTAACAGAGACTGTATCCCTGCCACAGCAGACCTGGGGTTCGAACACGTCACAACCAAACAGATGGATTCATCATCATTACCGGTACAGTGGGGCGGTAGGTAGCCTAGTGGTTAGAGCGTTGGACTAGTAACCGAAAGGTTGCAAGATCAAATCCCCGAGCTGACAAGGTAAAAATCTGTCGTTCTGCCCCTGAACTAAGAAGTTAACAAAGAAGTAGGCCTTCATTGAAAATAAGAATTTGTTCTTAACTGACTTGCCTAATTAAATAAAAAACTGTATTTCAATCTCAGAAAGGTGACCTCCCCGCGCAATACAAGTTTAGCCATCTACACATTTGCAGTCAAATCACTGTCAGGAAGAGCTGAATGGCCATTCACATTGATATCCCAACCAGTTCCGCAATTATAAACAGAGAGTTCAATGGGAAAAAAATTCTACAAATCCTAATCCACAGCCACTCTCTGCCAGTTCTTTACGTGCCAGCATCCTCTGGGCACTGGACAAAGCACAGAGCAAATGGTCATTCTTTTATTATATCTATGTAACTCAAATTACTTTAAGCGTGCAACTGGAAGAAATGTGCATTTCAGAAATCACATTCCTGACAGTTCCACCACTGAAAGTAGAGAGCTCTGTTCAGGTACATGGTAATAGATCATGTTTTTAAATTCCCATTTGCACTCTATCTATCCAGCGGCGAGAGAACACTGACACCAACAGATAGCCATAGAAATGAATAAAATTGTGTTAATACAGTGTTAATACAGCAGTATTTTAACTGCGCCCTTAAGTGACTGGTGTATCAGCAGAAATTCTGTAGGTAGCACATTAACCGTAGAAATAACAACTACATTATAGAAGTTAAATAAATTATTATTCGTATTATTATTATGAAAGGATGGAGGCACAAGGTTTGACAGTGGCATGAGCCAAAGTCAAGCAAATGGTGCAAGTGAGGGGTTCATCAGTGTGTGTACGCGACTGTCCTAGAAGCAGGTGTGTGATGCAAGGAAAACAGTGCAATGCACTGCATACAAATATACAAGATATAGCCCGCTGTTTGTTATCAGTGTAATCTAAACTGCCAGTAATGACTTCACAAAGGCAACAGGAAGTAAGTAGGTCCACAGACACCCTCCCTCTTTTGCTGTTTATGGAATTAGATCTGTTATTGACTCCGTTATTTGACAACCCTTCCCAACACAGATTAGACAGGAGTATAACACTTTGAAATGTTACTGTCACATACACTGGGTAGTTGCAATGAAATGTGTTGTTTTACAAGGTCAGCCATAATTGTATCAGGGACAGAATGGGATTAGTTATAAATATATTTGGTCATACGGCGCTATATGGCACTGTCTGACATAATGAAGTCAAACACAGATGTATGTGTCCATCACCTATGTATGTCTACGGTCCATCGGGCCAATGTTTATCATTTCCCATTCTATATTGGAGAAAATATGAAAATGTCCAAGAATCCTTAGATAGCCAGCCGTTAAGTACCAAAGTTTGTACACGTGAATTGTCAGTCTCTAACATGATAATTGGGGGAAAGTATGTTAATTACTGACCTTCACAAATGCGGTCAAGCCTCTGTCGCTTGACTTTATGCTTATCCATGAGAGCCATCGGCGTCCTTCACCCCAGCCAAAGCACAAACAAAATCAGACCAAAGCTGAGCCACACAAGGCAAATGTCAGAGTCAAACACCTCCCAAGGAACAAGTATATGCCCCGGTGAAAACCTGTAAATAAAATTAACAACGTTTTAATATCTACATGACTGGTTTACCTACTAAACGTTTCCTAGCTACCAAGCCTAAAAGTGTAGCCACACGACTAGTTGTATGGATAATAAAGTTGTTGACTTGGAAGTACATATAGTTTTAATCTAGCTATTTTAGCTAACGCTAGCTAGCGTCACTTTGAAGGCTAGCACCGCTGGCCAGAGACAATATTGGAGTTTACACCACAGCCGGTTATCACGCTAGCTAGCTAACATTCGTTTATTTTCCCAACTTTCACACTGCACTCACTTCTTAGTTAACTTTAGTTAAGAAATCATTTTTAAAAAAAAGAAACAATTCATTTGAAGCGCCAGTTTATAGCTAGCTAGCTAAATTACCCACGCAATGTGCACAGTAGTTAGCTAGCTAGCTGGCTAAATGTTGCTAGTTAGCTAAAAAAAAAAAAAAGTAACTAGTCTACCAATTCAAAGTCGGTAGACAATATTCGTGTGGCTAACATGGCTAGCTAGTTAGCTTATCTACAATCACGCAAACGTGATACAGAGTTGCACGAAAAGAGGCCTGTTTAACAAAGCTAACACAGCTACTGTAGCTAGTTAATACTAATAGCTAACGCCACTGATGGTAAATTTACAAGCAAATCAACACACGTTTAGGCGGCGTAAAACTATTTTTGCTTCAACAGAATAATACCAAGAAGACGACCACGGAGCAGTAACGTTAGCTGTTGGATCAGATCACAGCACTACTAAAGTGGCTAGCTAAGGTTATTGGTTCATTACCAAGTACTGCAGGTTCTGTTAATCTCGGTCTTGTGGGGGTCAATGTGAGTTTACGTCTTCCCACTTAACGGATCGTCATGAATCCAAACAGTTTGTTCAGATGAGTCAGGTGACGGACGAGTCGGTGTCACAAAATAATGAGAAGTCTTGATAAACCACTGTTAGTGGAGTGTGGCGCCTTCACGTAACACAGAGGGTATTGCAGACCAGACCTGCACACTGACCATCCGACCCCCGATTTCTCAGGGACCACATTTGAGCTTTCAAGATGGCAAAGGTCATAATGTATTCTTAACCACAGGTATACTCCTACTTCCCTTTATTGTACAATAAGAATAACTACAGTACCAGTGATCTGAGTGGAGGACAGTCACATGAACAGGCCGAGTGGACAGTGCTAAAGCATTATGCATTTTAGTCACAGATGTTTCACCTAGTCGGCTAGGGAATTCAAACCAGCGACCTTTCAGTTATTAGCCCAACGCTCCAACCCGCTAAACTACCTGCCTTCCTATTCCCTGTACTGTGGCGAGTGGGATGGGGGCCACTCATTTATGGTGGATGAGGACAGATACCTGACATACATGCTTGAGATCAAAGGGAATATGATATATAAATGTGCTTAAAATAAGTACAAGTAAAATGGTAAAGACTAGATCACATGCAGTTGAAAAGCCCTTCCCCATACTCTTTTCAAAAAAGCTCAGACTCTTTGTTTCCTTTCCTTGTAAAATAATTTCCAATAAACTTTATTTATACACAAACTGAGTTTGAAATCACCATCTTTTTAACACATACAATAAAAAACATCTCTAAAAGACAGCAATGGCCTTCCCCGGGTCTGTCAGCTACCAGCTTTACACATAACTTGTTTTCAACAAAATGATCGCTGTATAATACAATATTACAATGTGCCCTCAGTGGTTGCTTCCCATTTTTAGGTTTTTGTTTAACTTGTCAAACACAGTGCATTCATTATCAATGTCTATACATCTCTATATTCAGAGGACGAGTCCTAGAGATAAGAAATATTAAGAAAACAGCAGAAAATAAATAACAAAAGGACTAATATCAACTGCTACACAATTCATTTCATTTTCATAGAAGTATTTTTTTTTTTTGTTTACAGAAAAAAAGTTGTTCTTAAGGCTTATGCTGAATCATGTGGATTGTTTACCAGGAAATATAAGGACCGCAGGAATAAAACTGCAATGACACACTGCCCTTCTGCATCAAACTTAACAAAAACACAGATATTCAATTCATCACCATCATTCAAGAAAGTCTATTCTTACTACTGTACCGAAAAAGACAATCGAGAGGAAAGTCATGTAAAAGAAAGCAAGTGACCAGAAGGTTGTTAGTCTTCTAACATTCCATCCTAGTCTGTTTGAGGGCGCATTAAGAAGCCATTCAACACACACAACGGGAATAGCTGGCATCTCCAGCATTCAGATTATTCACAAGAATGTTTCAGCAACTGGTTCTGGAATGTACTCTGATGGAAAGACCGCATCCATGGCTACCTGCATGAATTGTTCTTATTGGTAGTAGGCAATTCATGACTGTTGTCAATGAGATTATATATATATACACACCCAAGCTCATCCCATGAGAGAGAAGTCGTGTTCCTGAGAGCCCTGCTGATGAAAGCGGAGCAGGGCTGGGGTGGAGTGTTGAATGCTGGGGCTAGAGGGGAAAAACAGTCTCCAATTAACAAGATTTTAATTTTCTTCAATTAGGCTCAAATCTAGTTCTGTACAATCCCTCTCAAAGACACTCGGCTGACACTCTTCTCGATCAGGGTCCTCCTCTTCCTCCCCCTCTTCACCCTCCTCATCACTCTCGCTTAGAGGTCCAATGCTCGTCCTTCCCAGCCCCTCTGCTGGTGAACATGACCCTCTGAAATCCCCCCAAAAAGGCTCAAGGCCCATGCAAACGTCCCCCCCAGAAGCCAGCCTCCCACGCTCCATACAACTCAAGGGGTCGGTACTGCGAGTCTGGAAAGACACAAATAGGAGATCAAACAAGGCCTTTACACATTTTATCATGCCTCTAGAAATACAAGAGCAGTTTACATTCAGGACTCTATTTACAATAAAGAAATAGGTATATCAAATGAAACTAAGTTGATATAACTGGCTAGGAAGTGGAAAAAATGTACCATCATACATAATATCTGTAATTCTTTTAACATGGGTGCCAAAGATAGTTTTTCAGTTAAAATGTGACAAACTGTAGAAACAAGGGTAATATGATACCACATCTCCCTGAAAATTAACTGTGATAGTATTGCCAAATTCAATATATTGGGCTGAACTGACAAATACTGTAGAGGTCTAAGCCTAGTCTCGTGTGCCCGACTCAAACTCTTCAAATGACTGTGGCTTTTGAAAGAGACTATTCCAAACTTAGCTAGTACACAACTGTTTTACATATACCACATGTACATGTTTATCAGGAAATTAACAACTTCTTAGTGTCGTATTCTTAGTATTTTTTTTATGTCAGGGGGTGACTGGAAGCACTAACAAGGGAAGCCAGACTTTCTCAAAGACATTCAGCAGCTGCATGCAAAGTATATGCAAATAAATTCCAGAGTGAGTCTTGGTGTACAGTACAACAGTGAGCTGCCATTGCCTACAGTCAGGGCCATTGAAACTCTGCCAATCACCCAAACTCAAGGGCTGAGCCTAAGGCATGGGGGGTAGAAGAAGAGACAACTGTGGCCTGGGACAAATGGGTAACAAGAACAATTATAGGCAGGTGTGGTCTGGGTGACAGTTTTGCCTCATGTTTGTCTAGTGATGTTATAAAAATGAATGGTCCATCTCACTGATGAATTGGAATGTTTCTTTGTTACAGTGCGGTTAAACTGTGTAGTTTGACAAGCTTAACAAGGATGCCTTTTAAGCCTTAACCTTCCTCTGGCTAGAAGATGGCATGTTCCACCAATCTACATACGGCAACCATTTCTATTCATTTGTTGACCCGCGGTTATCTTTTGTTTACCTGAGTCATCTTGGTGAAATCCAGTACTGGCCGGGCAAATGGTCTGTCTGGGTCACGCCGTCGCTTCAGGCCCGGTTTGAGAAGAAGCAGGTCGCAGGGCTGGGAGTGGCAGCGTGGGAGCTGAGGGGGGATGGCTCGGCGAAGAGAGGACGGGGTGCTGCAGGCAGAGGAGGGCGAAGCAGGCACAACTGGAGGGGGTGCTGCACGTTGGGGTGGAACTGGAGGCGGGGGCAGGAACTGAGCAGCAGCTTCTCTGATAAGGACAGGGGACAGCGAGAAGCGTCGCTGCGGAGGAGGGGGAGGGTGGAGCGGGGAGGGAGAGGATGAGCAGGATGACGGAGAGGGGAAGAAACAGCAGCAGGCGCCTCCTCCAGCAGTGTCACTTGGGTCCCATGGGAAATTCCAGGGCAATGGGGAGTCAGGGGAGAGAGCAAGGCTAAAGAATGTGGGGCTTGAAGAGGAGTGTAGAGAGGAGTTTAGAGACGAGCTAGGAGCACGAAGTGGACAAGGCCCCCCCGCTCCCCCTCCACTGTGGCATTGGCGATTCACAGGTGTCCAGACCCTCGACGCGCTGGGCCGCCAGGTGTAACGGCAGCGTGAAAGGTCCTCTGGCACGGACAGTGAGCGACAGTGGCGTTTGGGGGGTGGCGGGGGGGAGGGGTGCACCGGGAAAAGACAGGTCCGTTACTGAGGTGCTTGGGACCAGGGGCCGGTGCAGGGCTTCCCCCTCTGGGAGGTGGGTTTCGGGGGAAACCAAAGGGACAGGGCCGGGGGGGAAACTGGAGCTCAGCACACCCTGCAGGCCAGGCTTGGAGGGAGGGCTGAACTGCCAATAACTGCTCTCTGTGAGGAGAAAGAAAGATGATACCATTAATACAAACTACTGTCAATATTAATTTAATTAAATTGTGAGAAAATGGACAAAAGGCAATTCATTCCTGATGCAATGTAGTTGCAGTTTGCTCTTGACAACAACCAACAGAGAGAAAAATGCAAAGCGGTATCATGATTCAACTTTTACAGGGAGCTGTTATGCATTAAACACAGTGGACTTAGCCCTTTAAAAGGGAAAGGGAGCCCTTTAAAAATTTCACCGCTGGTCTTTCACTGTATACGTCCAATAATATGTTAAAAATCAAGAATTTCCAGGCCTCCTGAGTGGCGCAGTGGTTTGAGGCACTGCATCGCAGTGTTGCGGAGTCACTACAGACTGGGGTATCTGTATTTCAGTCATGTGAAATCCATATACTAGGGCCTAATGAATTTATTTAAATTGACTGATTTCCTTATATGAACTGTAACTCAGTAAAATCTTTGAAATTGTTGCATGTTGCGTTTATATTTTTGTTCAGTGTACAGTTGTTTATCTAAACCAAAATCTAGCTAGGTTTCATAATTCGCTGGCTAGACTTTTCCAAGCAAACTAATGTAATTAGCCAGCTGCTATCTGACGATGTGATTTGTAACTTTGCAAGCTAACGTTAGCTACATTAGCTACAGCCTATCGGACCGTATCTAACCATTTGCTAGCTAACTAGCTACTGCTGAGGCTAAAGGCACTGGCTTATGTGTTCTATTTACAGAGTCCGATCCCATCAACATCTGCCGCGGCATCAATATCAAGCTCAGCACCAGGACCTAGTGTAAGTCACCTTTGCTAAATTTGTTCCATGACGAGCAAATAAACACATTGGACCCAGTGGATGAAAGCTTTCAGCCAGGAACAAGCTCAAGCTCATGCTCAACATCATCTGACTCAGAAGAGGAAAAGAGTGCGCAGGGCTGGCAAGAGCCAAAGTGTACAGTCTATGAGTCCAAGGTCAAGGAGCTCATGAAGTTCTGCCAGACCAGCTGCCATTGCCCAACACAAGGTTCACCAGTTAATGAACATTCAGGACTCTGGCTGGAACGTTCAGCCAACACAACATCCATATTCAGGAAGACTGATGTTGTAGTATAATACAGAATGAAAAAGTATGCTCACAACTGCATTGTGGTCTAGATATTGCTAGCTCTTGTACATATGTATATAATTGAGTTAAAACATTTTTTTTTTTTGAGAATCTTATTTACAAGTGTACTGACAAGTGACTAAACAATTCCAGCTGCATCAGAAACCAAGCAAGTGTTGACTTCAACTTCATGATGAATTTATTGTGATATTCATGTAATGTATTTGGAAGTAACTACAATAATCTTTAATGCGAAAACAAATTATGTAGGTAGTTGGTGTATCATTTACACTTTAATTTGTGAGCAAGTAAACATGTTTCAATGAAACAGATTAGTCAATGTAGCAAATAAGTAGACTTGGATTGTATTCAAAACAAAGTTTATTTTGTTCTGGAGACCGAGGTGAGCTTACACAGCAGTATGCAGGGACAGTTGTATGACATACACTGAGTGTACAAAACTTTTAAAGAACACCTTCCTAATACTGAGTTTTGTACACTCAGTGTATATACCGTAGAATAAAAATACAATAAATACTACAGTTTTAAAAAGGGAATATTTGCATATGGTGTGTTTGGTGGGTGCAATGAGGTGTTTGGAGTCACTTTGAAACAAGGGGAGATTGTTGTTATGGACTTAACACATCTCGTCTAAAGACATCGATTTATTTGTATCCAACATACTGTCCATCGTGTGAGGGATTAATTGCTTTAATGGCCCCAACAACACACGCAGGCAAAGATATTCAGTGTTCTGTGCCTAGCTTCTCTCCACAGAGAACTCCCAAAATAATCTGTAGGCCACCAAACTCTATTGTCTGTAAGATAATGACAAAAAAAAAATGCCTTTCATGGGCAATCGTTGTGTTCTGTCTGTATTCCTACTGTAGCAACACGATGCAGAACATAACACATCTCACAACCACACATTAGCTAGCTAGCTAGCTAAAACACACAGGTATAGTTACTCAAAAACTAATATGAATCATTCCTTTACTCTCCATCCAAATGAATTCCTTTACTCTTCGTCATCATCAAAACATTTCTCCAACTTTGATCCTAAAAAGATACAGAGGTTAGCTAACTATAACAGACTACAGTACATTTTAGGTATAGCAAACACAGCTGGCAAGCTCAACTTGCCTAGGTTGGCTTGTAGTGGTACTAGTAAGCCCCGTTACGGCCGAATCGTTCACAAACTGAACCACACTGCTTCATTTGAAAAAAGAGCTTATATTGCTAGCTAGCTACCGACTACAAAACAACTTACTCGTTTGTCATTTGCCCTTCTGGTCCAGCTGGTCTAGGCTGCCGCCACCAGATGATCTTGGAGGTTGTGAAGAACATCTCCAGCACAGTTCTATCCATATGTGAGACGAAACTTTGATGGTCTTGTCACAGACACACGATCCATTGGGTCTGCAGTGACCCTCTCCAGTAAGAACTGTCCGCGATCTAATTCGTTGCAGCACAGACATTCGTCTTCTGTCAGAAATTCTGTTTGTTCACTTGTTTACAAGGATATGCTTCTTAGTAAAAACCTATTTGAAACAAGCCATTACACTTCGTTATTATCATGCCATTACATTATTATTCAGGTTATTACTTATAAATATTAAATCAACAAATTAAGAAATGCCAGGTTGGACGCATTTTCGAGTTGACAACATTTAACTGAGTCAAAATAAAGAGATATGCCTATTGTTCTTGTCTGTTGGCTTTTCTGTATGTACATAATTTTTTTATACAGAACCTATTTTGATGCACAAAACCATTCAAACTAAGTATGATGGGTTTTTTACTTTTCCCTAAATATTCGTCACAAACACAGCTGCTGCGGTCATTCATTGGCATTGGCATATGTCCGTCAAAGAGAGAACGCCGTGTTGAGAGAAGTAATGTAGCCTAAGCTACTGAAAACACGCCTTTTACAAGATTACATAATGACAGGAGCGTTTCATTCTTATTAAAGAGATGGAGTCCAGACAGTTTCCTGAAGTAGCCTTTCTGAATGGACATACCAGCCATTTTTTTAGGTACACCACCCCGTTGAAGAAAATGGTTCGGTCCTACAGACAGTGAGTCATGTGGCTTGTTTATATAAAGCAGGCAGACAGGCTTCGAGGAATTCAGTTCATATTCGATTGAACTTAGAATGGGCAAAACTAGAGACCTAAGCAACATTGAGCGTGTTATGATCGTCGGTGCCAGGCGCGCCGGATCTAGTATCTCAGTAAACGGACGGCCTCCTGGGCTTTTCACACACGACAGTGTCCAGGGTTTACCGAGAACGGAGCGACAAACACACATCCAGTCAGCGGAAGTCCTGTAGGGGAAAACAGCTCGTTGATGAGGTGGTAGGAGAACGAGCAAGCTAACAGACAAACAGACCAATAACACTGGTGTGCAGAACGGCATCTCAGAACGCACAACTCGTCGGCCCTTGTCACGAACGGGCTATTGCATCAGACGACCCCACCGGGTTCCACTCCTATCAGCTAAAAACAAGAAGAAGCGGCTCTAGTGGGCACGCGATCACTGTACAATTGAGGAGTGAAAAAACATAACAGCGAGTTCAGTTTACTTGAGTGGCCTGCGCAGTCCATCCATCCAACCACCTCATCCCCATATTTGTTTTTCTGCTCTTTTGCATACCAGTATTTCTACTTGCACATCCTCATCTGCACATATATCATTCCAGTGTAAATAGCTAAATTGTAATTACTTCACCACTATTGGCCTATTTATTACTATTGGCCACATTTGCAAATGAGAACTTGTTCTCAACTAGCCTACCTGGTTAAATAAAGGTGTTCTCAACTAGCCTACCTGGTTAAATAAAGGTGTTCTCAACTAGCCTACCTGGTTAAATACAGGTGTTCTCAACTAGCCTACCTGGTTAAATAAAGGTTAAATACAATAGCCTTACCTCCTTACTTCATGTGCACACACTGTATACAGATTTTTCTATTGTGTTATTGACTGTACATTTGTTTATTCCATGTGTAACTCTGTGTTGTTGTTTTTGTCGCACTGCTTTGCTTTATCTTGGCCAGGTCACAGTTGTAAATGAGAACTTGTTCTCGACTGGCCTACCTGGTTAAATAATGGTGAAAAATATATATATATATATATATTTTTGAAGTCCCCAGACCTCAACCCAATAGAGTATCTTTGAGATGAGATGGAACGGGCTGTTCCCAGCATGAATGTAGCATCGTCCAATCTGCAACCATCGTGTCAGCATGTACCAACAATCCTGTGGAACATTTGACACCTTGTAGAATGCCTCGAATAATTCAGGCTGTTCGACCCGGTACTAGATGGTGTTCCTAATAAACTGTCCGGTGAGTGTATAGGCTAGAGAGAATCAGCGAACTCACACACATACATACATACATACATACACCTCCGTAAATGCACCAATCAAAGTCACCAGCGTATGTCAGACCCAAAAAATAACATATTAAAACACCTTCCTTTCCTGAAAGTAGGCTCTAAGATAATGAATTGACAAGGAAAGTACTGTATGAAGGGGACAGCTATGCTATGGTATGAAGATGACATTGACAATCATACCAAATACAAGTATGTAGTGTATATAGTGATAGCTGACAAGTAGAGGCTTTGAGGAATCATCTCTGCCAACTGTAGTTTCTGTTTTTAGAAGATTTCCTTTGCATGATCCGCCTAAAGTACATGCATGCAATAGATGGCATAATGTGGTTTCCTGTTTGGGGTGTATATAAAACAAGGAGTCGTGGAGAAGGAAACCCTTCACTAGGCACCAATGTTGTTCAGTCTATTTAACTTTATTAGCAGTAGCCTTCTTTTTGAGAGGTGGAAAATGAACGCACCTCTAGCCCCCGTGCCTAGTGGGGCTGCCTCTCTCTCTCTCTCGCTCTCTCTAATAATGGCTTGAATAATGGGCTAGTCCGAGGAGTTTTCTAGGCAGAGACCATGGCGTGTTTTTTTTTAAAGACGAGACAATGTCAGCTAGCATTCAGACCGTATGACTGTGCACTATCAGTAGCCTTTTGGAGCTACGCTTACTCCCCAGGATAGGCATTGAGTAGGACAGCTAACGGGTTGTTTGATGAATTAACATTCCCTGATCAATCCATCCCTGCGTCTCATATTTTACATTACAAAATTACTGTGTTATTATTATGATATTACAGTGGTTATGATCAGCATATTTCAATGATGAATAGGCATACACCTTGCAAATCACCTCGTCATCCATATACCACTCTATTGAAGGACAAGGACATCTGTAAATTATCAAAAAACGTTGTGACATGTAATTTGGCTACTGGTCTATTTTGTCACAACATTTTGGTGCAAAATAATTTCCTAGGATAACTACATGAGCTAAAATGCTGAACATGTGTGCAATGTTTACAGTGCCAGTACACTCAGTTGTATTGATTTCTATGCCCCCAGTTTAGCGAGTGGTTCCCCCAGTGCTGTCACAGAGCAATTGACAGAAACCAACTGTTTTTCAAAATGTCTCTGCAAATTAACATAAAAAGTAGTCTTATTTTTTTTTTTTTAACAAGGTAAAATTAGATTACTATTGGTTGTGAATAGGCTACTGGGTGGTTGTCGGGTTGTTTTCTAACAGTTGTTTGCCCTATTAAAATGTTTCATATACTCCTTTCAACAACCAATTCTCTTCTGTAATTTGGTATTCACACCCATTATCCTGTGCTCGTGTCAACATGGCACAGCACAAAGCCAAAGTTACAAAGCATAATGCAAGGCATTGCTGAATCGCAGGCTAAGTGGCTATACTTGTACATACTCACCAGGCATCAATCCATCTGTAGGCCAGCAAATTCCTAGGTTGTTGGGGTCCAGCAGAGACTAGAAGACATACATGTTCATTTAGAGGAGCCACAGCACATAAAATACCAATCAGAAACAAACTGACAGCAGGGGAAATAAACGGTCCTAAACATGAGGACTATATTACAGTCAAGAAAAGGGCACGCAAGCAGTCATAGGCTAACACAGAAGAGAAGAAACCTTACCACGTTGAGGGCCGTTTTGTGAGTGTTGCCGTCCAAAATATGTTCCCGCAGACGCTCGACGATCAGTGTGACCATGGCATGGTTGCGAGGAGTAGGGGAGGTGGGTGAGGTGGAGGGTTAGGGGGAGGGGTGGCCCTCTGTCTGTTCGTCCGTCTGATTGAGAGTAGCCGAGCTATTCTGGCACCTCCAGTACTCCTCTGGGCCAGGTTGCCCTGCCCTGTCTCACTGGGGCATGTTCATCACTGTAGTCAGCTCACCTGAAGGGAGAAATCAGACACACAACAGGAGCCCTGTTACCACTTTTGTCTTCTCAACAGGAAACGGCAGTACAAGGGTCACCTTCATTAAACTCCAAAACAGGAGCAGGTGTTTAAAACGGTGGTTGTGCCTCTTAAATGGGAAATCTCTAAATGTTTTAGGACATTTGCAATAATCCCATTTTCATCATATTCTGTACAGTTTGCCATATTGACTTTGGTGACCCATCCCTTTCTCTGTCAAAAGTCTCCAGACCTAGAAGATGGAGACCGACTTTGAGATGCTCAACCACTGAACAACCCTTTAGGAAACATGCACATTAACATGTGTTCAGACACACACTATGTGAGTGCAGAAAGAATGGTGACAGGTACCTGGGGAAAGCATGAAGCCTCAAGGTGCCTGCTGTTCAGGGCTGACCTGCCTGATGAAGCCACTCTGGGTTTCTTGAACAGTCCACGCTATCCGTAATCCCTGGGATGTCCCTATCCCATTTGAAATTAAAATGTAAAATGGTTAAGGTTATGGAGAGTCCCCTAGATTCCAGATAGCATTTATCACTACGCACATGTCCAACAACCAGAACATTTAACCAAAAACAAATATATCAACCAGTAACCTTAAAAGGATTCTTTGGGATTTTGGCAATGAGGAAATGTATCTATTTCCCCAGAGTCAGATAAACTTGTGGATGCCATTTTTTATTTCTCTGCGTGCAGTTTGAAGAAAGTTAACTACAGCTAGCGCCATGACTGGAAGTATATGGCAATAGAGAGCAATAGTAATGGCGTCTTTTTGTAGGCACTAAATCCGCCATGGTTTGTTGAACAAAGTCTATGGAGAAAATGAATGGAGTTTATTTTTTTTTTGTTGTTGTTGTTGATAAACACTGAAAATAAGGTCTGTGGTAAACAGGCTTAGGAGATCTTGTACGTTTTCTTCTACGATATAATCTTCATCAGCTAATGTCCCTTTCTGTGAATTCTGAAGCATGTATGTAATAAAGCACAACATAAAGCTCATAAAGGCTTCATAATTCACAAAGGTTATGTTAACTGACTAATATCTAAATGAACAAAACATATAAGATATCATAAACCGGTGTTAAACGACAACAATAATGTCTGAGCTTATTACTAAACCCTATTCTTTCCCCATAGGAATGGCTGAACAAACCAGAGATAAATCATTCCTTATTTAGGACGACAAGCTGACGAGCTCAATGAACTGGAAGCCTATGGTATCTGTTAGCATGCTAGTAGATACCCATAGACTTCCAGTCATTGCACTAGTAGATACCCATAGACTTCCAGACATTGCACTAGTAGATACCCATAGACTTCCAGTCATTGCACTAGTAGATACCCATAGACTTCCAGTCATTGCACTAGTAGATACCCATAGACTTCCAGACATTGCACTAGTAGATACCCATAGACTTCCAGACATTGCACTAGTAGATACCCATAGACTTCCAGACATTGCACTAGTAGATACCCATAGACTTCCAGACATTGCACTAGTAGATACCCATAGACTTCCAGACATTGCACTAGTAGATACCCATAGACTTCCAGTCATTGCACTAGTAGATACCCATAGACTTCCAGTCATTGCACTAGTAGATACCCATAGACTTCCAGACATTGCACTAGTAGATACCCATAGACTTCCAGTCATTGCACTAGTAGATACCCATAGACTTCCAGTCATTGCACTAGTAGATACCCATAGACTTCCAGTCATTGCACTAGTAGATACCCATAGACTTCCAGTCATTGCACTAGTAGATACCCATAGACTTCCAGACATTGCACTAGTAGATACCCATAGACTTCCAGACATTGCACTAGTAGATACCCATAGACTTCCAGACATTGCACTAGTAGATACCCATAGACTTCCAGACATTGCGCTTACGCTTGTTATCATTGGCTCGCAAAACTTACTCATACTTCATACTGGACACCAACATAAAAATGGTATCCACCTGACTCTGGAGAAGAAGATAAACAAAGAGCCTCATTACCAAAGTCCGTAAGTATCCCTTTAATGATGGATATGTATATTTGAAAGGGGGTCATACTGAGGTCCAATCTTGCTAATTATTTTTCTATTTATTATGGATCCCCATTAGCTGCTACCAATGCAGTAGTTACTCTTCCTGCGGTCCATCGCCCCTCTAACGTTAAATCAACAACTAGCTACCAATGTTAGCGGAATAGCTAACGTATATATATATACACACACAATGAAAAACATTACATTTCACAACACATTTAAGTGTGTACCCTAAGGCCACTGATTTACAACCACATATCGACAACACAAAAACCATATATATGTACGTGTGTATGTTATCAAGCTTGTCATAATCTATCAATTGGCACGCTCTTCTGCATGATCAAATTGCCAATGTAGCAGGTTGAGATAAAGCCAGTTTGGGGGGGGTTTGGAAAACCAGAATGACGGCTACATAGGGTTAGCTGGTAGATAACACATTAACTGGCCCATTACAAACATATCCAGTGTGCAATAGTAGCTATTCATTCACAATTATTATATCGTAGTTTTGAAGGTCGGTCTAAACCCGTTCACGTGATATTAAGCATTCTCATCGCTACATCAATAAAAAACTAACGTTAGCTATTCCGCTAACATTGGGAGCTAGTTGTTGATTTAACGTTAGATCCACAACCAGCCCGCACTGTGACAATCTGATGCTATGGTAGCTAACTAGCCGGTCAGTTAACGCAAGCGCAAATCGTAATTTCTATGGCTAGCAAGCTAACGTTAGCTCAGCGTACGTCCATTTAACTGATTATGCCGATTTGCAGACAAACACAAACATTAAAATCAACAAAGCTTGTTGGCCTTAAATTAGTCAATTACAATGACTCCCTCCCCACCATCTGATTCAATCCCTAGCTATCGAGGCTATTGCATGCATTTATTGCTACACCCTAGGACCTCTGCTGAGTCTAGGACGCGTGCTAGCAAAACACGGCCATGCAGAATATAATGCAGTGAGCTATTTTTCTGATTAAACGGAGCTGGTATCAATAACTTTTTGTAACAGCTACTTGATTTAATGTCGTTCTTACCTTGACCAAGAAGCCCACCGGACCTTAGGCCTTGCACACACGGGTTAAATACTGCTCATGAAGGATAAACCCAATTTGTAGCCTGTGCAGCTCCCGACTAGTCAGCCGCGCTAGTGTTCGGCTATGGGTCTCCGATGTATTGACCCATTAAAAAGCATAACATGTAACAGACCATTCGTCGATTCCAATATCTGGAACATAAAATGTAATATGATCAGCGTGCCAAATATCTAAAGATATTATCTCTCTTTGAAAAATACATCGCCTACAAGCAATTCATCCAGTCGTCCATTAAAAAAAAAAAACATTCACACGCCCGTAAGCGATTGGAATTCATAAATAACATTTACAGTTGGGGGTGGGGTGGGGGCAAGCAGGGAGTATTCAATAGTGCATACAAAATATGTCAACATTAAAATAGCTCGAAATTTATGCTTTAAATAAAAAGCAAGCGCAAAATGTCATTCATGCTAGGAAATTGAAAAAAATTGGACTGAACCGACAAAAATGTTTGGGACTTGTAGTTCGCTAAATCAGGATCAGTTGTTTACGTGACAAATTGATAATGCCAGGGCCCAACATTGAAATAGATCACTTTTGATATTAGGCTTTCTGAGACGCACTGATCATCCCACAATACATTTGCGACAAATTGGCGGGTATTGGTGTGGCAAGTAAAACAAAATTAAAGATTCACCCTAAGCGTATAGTGTCATCTTGTGGCTGCTTGGCGTAATGCAGTTAGTATGTTGAAGCCTTTTATTTTGTTTATTTAACCAGGTAGGCAAGCTGAGAACAAGTTCTCATTTACAATTACGACCTGGCCAAGATAAAGCAAAGCAGTTCGACAGATACGACACAGAGTTACACATGGAGTAAAACAAACAGTCAATAATACAGTAGAAACAAGTCTATATACGATGTGAGCAAACGAGGTGAGATAAGGGAGGTAAAGGCAAAAAAAGGCCATGGTGGCGAAGTAAATACAATATAGCAAGTAAAACACTGGAATGGTAGATTTGCAGTGGAAGAATGTGCAAAGTAGAACTAAAAATAATGGGTGGCTAAATTATAGGTGGGCTATGTACAGGTGCAGTAATCTGTGAGCTGCTATGACAGTTGGTGCTTAAAGCTAGTGAGGGAGATAAGTGTTTCCAGTTAGAGATTTTTGTAGTTCGTTCCAGTCATTGGCAGCAGAGAACTGGAAGGAGAGGTGGCCAAAGAAAGAATTGGTTTTGGGGGTGACTAGAGATATATACCTGCTGGAGCGTGTGCTACAGATGGGATATGCTATGGTGACCAGCGAGCTGAGATAAGGGGGACTTTACCTAGCAGGGTCTTGTAGATGACATGGAGCCAGTGGGTTTGGCGACAAGTATGAAGCGAGGGCCAGCCAACGAGAGCGTACAGGTCGCAGTGGTGGGTAGTATATGGGGCTTTGGTGACAAAACGGATGGCACTGTGATAGACTGCATCCAATTTGCTGAGTAGAGAGTTGGAGGCTATTTTGTAAATGACATTGCCAAAGTCAAGGATTGGTAGGATGGTCAGTTTTACAAGGGTATGTTGGCAGCATTTGTGAAGGATGCTTTGTTGCGAAATAGGAAGCCAATTCTAGATTTAACTTTGGATTGGAGATGTTTGATACGGGTCTGGAAGGAGAGTTTACAGTCTAACCAGACACCTAGGTATTTGTAGTTGTCCACGTATTCTAAGTCAGAGCCGTCCAGAGTAGTGATGTTGGACAGGCGGGCAGGTGCAGGTAGTGATCGGTTGAAGAGCATGCATTTAGTTTTACTTGTATTTAAGAGCAGTTGAAGGCCACGGAAGGAGAGTTGTATGGCATTGAAGCTTGCCTGGAGGGTTGTTAGTGTCCAAAGGGCCAGAAGTATACAGAATGGTGTCGTCTGCGTAGAGGTGGAGCAGAGACTCACCAGCAGCAAAAGCGACCTCATTGATGTATACAGAGAAGAGAGTCGGTACAAGAATTGAACCCTGTGGCACCCCCATAGACTGCCAGAGGTCCGGACAACAGACCCTCCGATTTGACACACTGAACTCTATCCTGGAGCCTGGTGCCATTTCCCCACAGAGTCAATTTTCCACATATTCAATTTGGAACAGATCTTTATTAATTTAATTTTGCATCAGTACTCAGGTTGTACAAAAAGACAATTAAGAAAAAAAAATGAATAAAAAAAAACTACTAAACAAAGTGATAGCATTTTCCCCATCGACATTGTTTTTAGAAAAACAGCTAGGTAGGCAGGAGAGGATGGTGCATGAGACCGTATAGGGCCTGACAGTCAGTTGGGTCACAGACTGGTGAACATGGTGATGTGGCTGGTGTGCAAAACGCAACATAAAGCTAATACATTTTTACTCTAGAGAGAAAACAGAATTTAGGCAGGTCAGGATAGAATCCTGTTTTAGAGGATGGGGCAGTGAAAACATAACTCAAATGTAATTGTGATAAAAGGTAAATGGTGCAAAAAAAGTGCATTACAGTGGTCCAAATAGACATCAATGTAGGTACATGATTAGTGAAGCAGTTTGAAAATGTGCACTACAAAACCATAACCAAAGTGTAAAAAGTGAACCCAAAAGTGGTAAATATTTTACAGCAATCATCCCTTTCATAGTCAGCACAACACCCAGTGCAACCCTGCAAGTCTATTAGGATATACCCAAAAGATCTACCGCTGTGACTGACAGCAATGATCAGTACGGTTTCCACAGTAGCCGGTCGCCCTGCAGGGGCGCCTGTTGATCGCGGGAGTGGTCAGTTTCCAGGAGAAATCTTAGCCATCCCACCACATTCTCATCAGCCGTTAGATGACTGCTAAAGGCATACCCCAAGCCTGGCTGGGAGGATGGCACCTGAGGACCCGACACATCCACCTAAAGAGAGGCAAGTCACAGTCTGTACAGTTATCTCCAAATACAAGACAACACCTACTAAAGAAGATAGTAAAACTGACACACCTGAGATCCATGGGGAAACATCCAGGGACTGTTGAATGACATTACTGGAGGTTTAGAGGAGAAGGGGGCTTTGGAGTTTGACAGCATCCCTCTGGTCCTTTCTTTACCACTATAGTCTTCATATAGCTCACAATTCATCTGCTCAAGCAACCCCTGCCTGCATATAGTTAAGAATTGATCAGGTCAACTTAAGACAAGCAAATACTATTACAAATGTAAAAACACCAAATGCCTACAGTTGGTCAAGAGGATCTTGTTCCTCTGCTTCTCCATGCGCTTCAGACAGAGGGTCCCACGCATGCAGAGCTCTCCGCCAAAGGCGAACCTGCATGTCCCAGGATCGGCGGCTGTACTTTCTATATTTGTTTGGAGTGGATGGGTGCAGCCCAGGGATTCTCAAACGCCTTGGATCAGAAAGAGGGGAGAAAAAAAATGAATAAATATTCCACCTACTCATGGAGACTTACATTTATAGCCAACTTTTGAGTTTCCAAGGTCTCATCCAATAAATAGTTAAGTAAAAGTGTTTAGGGCTTTTCACAGGCCATTAGTTACCCTTTAGAACCTAGTTACTGTGCCCTGTTCTGATAGCAAAAAATAAATAAACAGAATAATCAGTTGTCATACTTGGGAACTTGCTCCAGGTAATTCTGGTAGCCAGCGGTGTTCTTGCCGTACTGAACCTGTTTCTGCCGTCGTTTCAGAACAGATTCATTGCCTTCCATGTGAGCTGGATCCAGGTTTCGTGGGGCCAAACGCATCCCTGCCTGGGACCTAGAAAAACAAGCCTTCAGGATATCGACTAACATTGCTTGAAATAGTGCATGGGAATTCCCCATCTAAATAGAGAATGTTATACATTTCAAAAGAGCAAAGGGTTCAAGTCAACTGATTGAGGAACAGAGGCCCTTCATATAAGAGTCCTTAACTGTGCTCTTTAGGCTGACAAGAAATGAGTGGATTCCTACCTCCTGACACCATCCATGTCTTCCGTTCCAACAGCAACACTTGCAGTAGACATCCTAAGGATACATCGCTCAAGGATGGAGGACCTGATAGGAAAAGCAATCAGACAAAAGTTCAGGTTAGAGTAATCAAAGTAAAAATCAGGAAAGAAAGAACTGACCTAAATGTTTTCCTTTGCAAAAATGCTCTAGTGTGCACTAACAAATACAACCGTCATTAGAGCAGAAGTGCAAGGCAGGTGCTGGAATACCAGAGTAATGAATAATACCTGCGCAGCTTTTGCATAGCAGGGGCAGGTCCTCTTTCTCCATTAATGGGGGAGGGGGGCATGGCTGGGGCTGTATTACTGAAAGGAACAGGAAAATAAAGGAAGGGGGGGATACCTAGTCAGTTGTACAACTGAATTGTATTCAACTGAAATGTGTCTTCAGATTTGAACCCAACCCCTCAGAAACAGAAGTGCATGGGCAGCCATAATCAAAATCCACGTCTTCAGCACCAGGGGAACAGTGGGTTAACTGCCTTACTCAGAGGCAGAACAACCTTTTTACCTTGTCAGCTCAGGGATTCGATCCAGCAACCTTTTGGTTACTGGCCCAACACTCTAACCTTAGGCTACCCAAATATAAGTAACCAGTGAGAATAGGTGGACTTTTGCACAGCTGAACAAACATTTCATATTAGGCATAATTATGGTTAGGTTTAGGAACAAGAGTTAGTTTTAGTGAGGTTCAGGTACGTTTTAGTGAGGTTCAGGTACATTTTAGTGAGGTTCAGGTACATTTTAGTGAGGTTCAGGTACATTTTAGTGAGGTTCAGGTACATTTTAGTGAGGTTCAGGTACATTTTAGTGAGGTTCAGGTACATTTTAGTGAGGTTCAGGTACATTTTAGTGAGGTTCAGGTACATTTTAGTGAGGTTCAGGTACATTTTAGTGAGGTTCAGGTTTTTAGTGAGGTTCAGGTACATTTTAGTGAGGTTCAGGTACATTTTAGTGAGGTTCAGGTACATTTTAGTGAGGTTCAGGTACATTTTAGTGAGGTTCAGGTACATTTTAGTGAGGTTCAGGTACATTTTAGTGAGGTTCAGGTTAGGTTCAGGTACATTTTAGTGAGGTTCAGGTACATTTTAGTGAGGTTCAGGTTAGGTTCAGGTACATTTTAGTGAGGTTCAGAGGTTCAGGTACATTTTAGTGAGGTTCAGGTGAGGTTCAGGTACATTTTAGTGAGGTTCAGGTGAGGTTCAGGTACATTTTAGTGAGGTTCAGGTGAGGTTCAGGTACATTTTAGTGAGGTTCAGGTGAGGTTCAGGTACATTTTAGTGAGGTTCAGGTGAGGTTCAGGTAAGTGTTAAATATTAAGGAAAGGCATAGAAGTCAGTTGGGGTTAGCACGCTGCCTTTCATTTTCTGCAGATCAAATATTCTCTAAAAGTAAACCAGACATTTGGGCCCAAACCAGTTTCTCTGGGTAAGTTTAGGTTGACTGTTGTCGTGCTCAATCAACAAAAGAAATGTACCTGACCAGACTGTCATACACAGAGCTACATCCTGGGAGAAGCCAAGGTTCAGGGCTACTTGGATAAGAAGGTGGTCTGGACCTGAAGCCTGGGGGCAGCGCTGGAACGCCAGACAAAAGAGGCATTGACCAACCCCTAAAATAACAGTACACAGGGAGAAAAATATTATTCAATATAAGTGAATCGTTTTTGTTAAATTATACCACTTAACTTTGAGGGTAGACTAAACCATTTCAGAATCAATTACGTGACCTTGTAATTAGCACCAGATAAAAAATAATGTAGTGGTGGTCGGCCACTTTATGGTGATGGGATTTTCGGCCATACACATAAGAAACATAACCTAATCATCTTCAATGTAGAGACGATGTAAACTACATGTGAAAGAATGACAAACAAAAAAATACAGACCTCGACTCCATAAATGGACCTTGAAATGCGGATTCGATGCTTGTTGACATGATATATTTGGCTGCAGCCACGCATGTAAATTCACCATTGCGGCAAGGAAGGGTTTTAAATTAACGCCAGGTGCCATCAGGGCGGGGCTGCAGGGGTGTGGCACCTGCCCTATCTTGGGTGCGTTTAGTTCGATTGAACGTTTGATATGTTGCATAACGGTTTGTTCTGAACGACATGTTTCCCCCAAACACCAACACCCGTTTCAAGGTGCATTTATGGAGCCGAGGTCTGTATGTTTTTGTCATTCTATCATGTGTAGTTTAAAACTACTGAATATTGACTGAGTAACATGTTGTTCCCTGCTCCCTGTGTTCTGCTATTTTAGGGGTTTGCTATAACTTTGGTGCGTCATGAAAGCACCATATGTTATAGAAATCTGTCAGTCGATGACAGAGTCGAATGTTTTGACGCATGCAACATCTGAGCAGGGGAACAAGACCATAATTATGGCTAAAACCCTTATTTCTACAATTTGTCCTTGTTCGAGAGGAACAAATCTGTAATGTATCGTTGGTAAATTGTGACTGACTGACTGATTTACAAATAATAATGAGTAGGGCTAGTTATTTAGAATGCAAGGTTCTTTATAGATCAGTCAGCAGACACCTGCATTGAAGGCTGCCATGTCATACAAGTCCAAATATAGAGTTATATGGGATTATATGCCCCCTGGGGTAAGATGAGCCCCCACCCCCCTGTAAATTCTCACAAAAACCACATGATGTAAAAAAAAAAATATACTACTAATAATAATAATAATAAAAATCAACAGTTCCTCAGCCTTCCTTGATCAACTACAAATGTATTCAGTTCCATAATTCCATCAAAACGATTTTGAGGAAAGTTTATAATTTCAATTGCAATTTAGAAAAAGTTATAGATATAATCCAACGAAGTTAGATCCATTATTATTTTTTAAATGTACATGTAAGGAAGCCTTAAGATAAATCTCCCACTTGTTTATAGAGAAAAATGTTGATTGTTTTTTAGTGAAGTAGTAATATGTTAGGTTAGTATGTTGGGGACAAGATGCCCCTCCTCCAGTGGGGCATCTCACCCATTTATGGTGAGGGTTAGTGGTCACCCATTTATTTAGGGTTAGGGGTCAGAGTTAGAATAGGGGCCAGGTTAGACTAACATGCATAGACTGGTTAAACAGTTTTATGAAGCGGCACACATGATTATCCATCCGTATCCCACAAGCAACCTCTGCCACAACATCAACATCCGCCACAACCTCCACCCCATAGCCTACTCAACACTCACAGGTCTCCAGTGAACTTGCTCTTAATGTTGGTAAGAAAAATACATGTTTGCACTCATTTTAGGAAACATAAAGTAGCATAGAGAGTGATTAGAAATACATGTTTATTGAACCAATACTCATGAATTCTTGTTGTTGTTTGTTTGTTTTTGTTAACAGTACCAGTTCTACAACAACAAACAGCGGCAGATGTCATATTGGAGTTGTCCCCCAGGCCAAGGATACAGGAGGCGAGTCCTAGGAAAATAAAGGCTGAGTCAGCTAGTCCTGACAGCCTCACCCCACAAGAGGTTCCTGGAGGACAAGGCAAAACAACTTTGAGAGAACTAAGAAAGCAAAAGGAAAAGGAAACAAAAGAAAGCTGTGGTGCCACTGAAAAAGGTTCTTCCAGGTTCCAAAACCACAACAAACACCCTAAACGAGCTCTTCTCTGTTACCGGTGGGGACTGGATAGGGTGCCTGCAGTGTCAAAGGTGGGCTCAAGAGCTATGCTCAAATTTAACTGGGATGGGATTAATTTGTGACCTCTGTGTCAATAAAAAAATCAGGGAAAATGCGTTATTGTGTTAAGTTATTGTTATAAAATGCTTAATGTGTGTGTGTGTGTTTAATTAACATTTAATCAGTTATATTCCAAATGAAAAATATAAATATTACAAACTATTGAAAACCTTTTGCTCTTGAATTCATTTTAGACTGCTGGGATATAAAATCTTTCCTTATTCAAATGATAATGAGTTTAGTTTAACTGTTCACACTGGAGGCAAAGATACATTTTGAGTTCTTAGAATGCAAGGTTAAAGAAGATAATTTATGTGCAAAATAGGTAAAATTGTATTTTTTATTTATTTTTTAAATAGGGACACTTCTGTGAAACCCTAAAGCATAATCTTCTATTAGCTGTCCCTTTCCTAAAAAATAAATTTTAACATTTAAACTGTAGTAATTTATTTTCCTTTATAGTTTGCTTCCCTAAGCATGGCCAAAAATGTTTCTCCAAGCTTTGCTTTTTTTTGTTTCAGCTATTAGGCATTGGGGGGGCTCTCATACCATGTTACCCCATTTTAAAATCTGCTAACTTTATGCCTAACGATAAACTTAAATTAAGACGGTATGCCTAACCCTAAACTTAAATTGGGCCCCCAAATGACAACCTCACAACTAAATTAATTCAATTTGACGATATAGCCTAGTTTTACTTTGTGGCTGTGGTGGGGTAACTAGTGACAACCCTTTGGTCCGGCTTCCCAGTACGCTTAAAGTACTTCATTTAATAGCTAGCTAATTATTTGATGGGGCTAATTATTTGATGTACAGTAGATAATAATAATCATGATTTACCATAATGCAATGCATTCGATTTTTCCATTTCGTAAAAAAATCTAAGAAAGGTGTCAGCTTTTGTTTAGAAATCCCATTATATGATGAATCAATGACTTGATATGAATAGGCTATTTATTGTTCCTACATAAAACAAGGCGCTCGACATAAACACGACAATATACTTCACATCCCCCAAATATTGCGACAGTAACGTATTCCATAACGTTGTTACAAACAAAATGGCGTCCGGCAGTGGGGTATGTATCGTGAGGCTAATTAATCCTTACGGTTTTAGGGTGAAATCAACACGACTTTTATATGTCATAATTCGTGTGAGAGTAGAACGTTTGAGATCAATTCTAACTTTGTAAAATGACCAGCCATTATGGACGTAAGCTAGCCGTGCTAACTAACTAGTAAAGCTTGTGGCTGTTACCAATAGCTATTTGTCTAACTCACCGGTTCTCAAAACTCTCCTCTGGACCCCCCCCAGATGTTTCACAATTTTGTTGTAGTCCTGAACTACTTCACCTGATACACTTAGTCAAGGGCTTGATAGTTAGTTTACAATTTGAATCAGATTTGCTAGCTCCGGAATAGATCAAATAGAAGGTACGGTTGTTGGTCCCCAGGAGGTTTGAGAACAATAGGTAGAAAGTAAAAACTATAAGTAATTGTGCTTGAAGAAATTGTTCTGTGTTGAAATGTACTGTCATCATGCATTTCTTAAACTAACACCCCCCTTTTTTTTTTGTTCCTGAAGTCCAGTGGTGGAGGTAATAGCAGCAAGAATGATTTTCGACGAAAGTGGGATAAAGATGAGTATGAACAACTGGCTCAAAAACGTCTCGATGAGGAGAGAGACAAAAAAGATGGTAATTATCCTTTCGCCCCTGTAACTAACACATGGGAGTTAACTAAGTGAAAGCTTCAAATTGAAATTGATTCCCATGAATACATTGATTCCTGTGAGTAATGAATAGAGAATGAACACACCATGAACGTATACATAATTATCATGCCCCCTTCTCTCAGGCAAGCCAGCGCCCCCAGTTAAGCGGGAACTCCTGCGACACAGGGACTACAAGGTGGACCTCGAGTCCAAGCTGGGTAAAACCATTGTTATCACCAAGACCACACCACAGGCTGAGATGGGCGGGTAAGAGGCTGGCATCCAAAGATGCTTCTGAAATGAAGTTGACACTGTTATTGTCACTCCCTTATCTAAGAGCTGTATGCATTATATTATTTATGGATACAGATTAGCCCTAATTGATGTCATTGTCTTTTTGACAAGTGATACAGGTGTCTGATAAAGGCATTGAGTGCTAACCTCTTATATCTAATGTTCAGGTACTACTGCAATGTGTGTGATTGTGTTGTGAAGGATTCCATCAACTTCTTGGACCACATCAATGGCAAGAAACGTGAGTATGCACAACATTGTCATCTACATTACAAGTGCAATGTATGGCCTCCCGAGTGGCGCAGCGGTCTAAGGCACTGCATTGGAGTGCTAGCGGTGTCACTACAAACCCAGGTTCGATCCCGGGCTGTATCACAACCGGCCATGATCTGGAGTCCCATAGGGCAGTGCACAATTAGCCCAGCGTCGTCTGGGTTAGGGGATGGTTTGGCTGTGGTGGTGCTTTACTTGGCTCATCACGGTCTAGTGACTCCTTGTGTCGGGCCGGGCACCTTACAAGCTGACCTCGGTTGTCAGGTGAACAGGGTTTCCTCTGACACATTGGTGCGGCTGGCTTCCGGGTCAAGCGGGCGGGTGTTAAGAAGTGCAGTTTGGCGGGTCATGTTTCAGAGGATGCATGACTCGACCTTTGCCTCCCGAGCCCGTTGGGGAGTTGCAGTGGCGAGACAAGATCGGAAAAGGGTGTAAAGTGCAGTGTAGATGGCTAAATTGGTCATCTGTTTTCTCATCTACTTTCTCCTCACAGACCAGAGGAATCTGGGAATGTCCATGCGTGTAGAGCGATCCTCATTGGACCAGGTGAAGAAACGATTTGAAGTTAACAAGAAGAAGATTGAGGAGAAGCAGACGGAGTATGATTTTGAAGAGCGCATGAAAGAACTTCGAGAAGAGGTAGGTGATGGGGCTAGAATACTGTCAATCTTACTCTGTCAGCCCAAATGGATGTAATGTGTGTTATTAGTTCAGGTCAGGAAATAAATACGTATGTCTAACATGTGAGTATAATGACCATTAAGCCATGTTAAAACAAATCGTGAAAGCATGTATCCCTGTCACTTTTCCAAGGAGGAGAAAGCAAAGGCTTACAAGAAGGAGAAGCAGAAGGAAAAGAAGCGCAAAGCAGAGGAGGATCTTTTCGAGGAGGATGATGAAATGGCTGCTGTGATGGGATTCTCAGGGTTTGGTTCATCAAAGAAAGGCAAATGACCTAAAGACTTTATGCATTTCTTTACACTCTACAACCTTTCCCTTTCAGCTGATCAAAGTAAACTTTGCTGTCTGTAGTATTCTATCAGCCTGTTCCCAGATGTGCTAAAGCCAGCTACTTGTTGTCATGAGCACAACAAAAGGTTTGGCTATAGAGCAAACTGTTCTGCCACCAGGTCGGTAGTCTATGACTCATCCCCAAAACCCCCCATTCTATTCCCAAACCAGCCTCCCAAAAAAACTAAACGCATGCTGTACATACAGTCTGAGGAGTCCCTGAAACTGCTAGGTTTGTGGTTGATAGAATGGGATAACATGTCATAGTAATACAATTAGTAATTTATTGGGAATTTTATATCTGAATTTAGGGTAAATGTCCACAGATGTTTAAAAATAATAATAATAACTTACAACAGGTTCCCATAGACCTTGAAGATTTTTTTGTGTGTTCATTTGCCTACATTCCACTAGTTGCACTACCTGTTTTTTCACGCAAATATAGTGGATGTTTATCTGCTATCAAAGATGTCAGTTATTGGACAGTGCATTTTATTTTATTTGACTTTAACTGTTCGGCCCCCAAATAACAACCTCACAACTAAATGCTTCCCTAATAAATTCCACCTAGAAACATGGGGCAATTGTGTAGTTGTGTTTGCCTTACTCAAGACATCTGTAATTCATACAATAAATTGTTTGACTTTGTAAATATTTTGTACTGCCATCCTTCTCAATATGAAACTATGGTGCAAACAAAAGAGGATTACTCTGGAACAAATATGCTTGCTAACAAATGTTTTAGTTATGCATTAAGAAATTGTTTAGAAAAAAAACATTCAAAAATTATCCCCAGGTTTAACTTCATTGCCTCTGGATTGATGTTTCTGTCTGGGGTTAGTTCAGTGACTTCCTGGTGCCGTGAGGGTGTCTTAGCGTGTGTCTGATTTTGTCTATTCCTGTAGAAAAAGATAAAAAACACCAGGGAGAATGCATCATTATGCATACCAAATGTACCATTCCTCTTAGCCTCCTGTGCTGAAATGACTGCAGGGCAATGGTATTATCTCACCTTGTTTCTCCATGAAGCGGGGGACTCGCAGCACTCCAAAACACATGAGTATGGAGAGAAGAGGGTACATAATAGCCACTGCCCAGAAGAATAACACCAGTGCCACAATGCAATTGTTCCCCAACACCTGGAAATAATAACAAAAGGAGAACCAATTCCATATATGTTGTGCGCTACAGCAATTATGCAGCAGAGGTCACTCCAGGGTGGTCTGTTTCATTCCTCACCTGGATATGTCCTCCAAGAGCCCCATGATCAGAGAATAAACCTGCAAGCATCAAGCCCCAGGCCCCTGGAATTAAGTACACTGACAGAGAAAGTGAGACACATTATGATTCGTGTGGGTTTTGGGGATGGGAGGCAATTATTTTTTTGTATTTCAACCAGAAATATGATTCTAACCAGAGATGATGTTAAGGGGGTCATCCACCCTCACAGCACAGAGGAAGCGGCGAAAGCCAATAAAGAGGAGAGATCCAGTGGCCCCACACATGACTGCCACACCAGGCATGTAGGTGTCTACTCCTGCACACACTGCCACCTGTAAACACCACAGAAAGACCGGACTCTGAGCTCAGCGTAAAAACAAATGCTTAGTTATTGATTATGCACAGGTCAACACAAGCAGCCACAACGGACCAACATCTCCCCGAACTGTATTACCATGCCAGCAATGGCCCCAGAGAGCATGCTGTCGAGATCATAGTAGTTCTTATCGATGCGTTGGATCATTAGTCCGTAGAGTCCTCCGCTTGTAGCAGCATGCAACAAGTTTACAGTGCCTAGCCCCAGTAACAGGCCCTCATCAGCATCCAACACACGGGGGTGAGTGCCTATCACCAGGCCCAAGAAGCCCAGCATTTGAAGGCATCCTCCCAGCACCACCATCTAAGAACAGTCATACACACAAAGGAGACAAGGAGTTGGTGGATGCAGAATAATGCATCTACTTTTGTAGTCTTCAAGATGGCCTTTGCACTTGTATCCATGACTTACAGGCTGGCTGTGCTCTGTCCGTTTGAAATGGGGACTCCAGCGTCCAGCCCGTGATCCTATAACCCGCAGTGAGACAGCTGCCGCTGCACCACCCAGCAAGAAGATCACACCGCTGCCTGCATAGTCCTGAACGGAAATGTGGGTCAATACGAGAATCTCTCTGCTTGTAATGCATAGTTAAATCCTGAATTTGATTATGTGATGTGACTGGTTCACACCTGTGATGGGTAGGAGGTGGAGGTTGGACTGAAGATGCCTTGCTGGTCCCAGACCCAGTGACAAGCCAGAGGGTAGATTATTCCTGAGGAAACAGAGAGACTCTGAACACAAGCAATATAACAAACCTCACCTTAAAAGTATTGAGTGAAGGGCAAGTGGCCCCAAAACTGTGGTTTTAGAATCAGTGAGTGAGAATACCTGAGAAAACGTATGCGGATATGAGGTAGCCGATTGGTTCTGTCCTCTCGTTGGCAGCCCCTAGTGCCAGAGTAGTGGCTACAGCACAGCGAACATAGTTGAAGAAGAAGTTTACCATGTTTGTCTTGTTCAATGTGAGGAAGAATTGGGTTCCGATAACAGCGTTGTGCTCCCCAAAGGCAAATGCATAGCCATGGAGAAAGAAAGCCAGCAAGGTGACAACTGAAAACAAACAAGGGATGGAATGGGTTAAAATAAGTAGTGAACTAAGGTTTACCCATTAGGCCGTTTGTTAAGTCGGTTGCATTGCATAAAAACATGAATACTTTTTTCCAGCAGATTAAAGATTTTCATGAACTAAACAGTCACCTACTCATTTCCTTCTTTGACCTGTAGGCCTATAGTTCAAACTCCTACTCTGCCACATCAGTCACCAGGAAGTGGAAACTGTGCTATCGAAACAACAAGCAGCATGCATGCTATAGCCACTTCTTGCACTAACATGCAAGCATAAAACTTGCAACGTCTTTATGGGTTGGTGTTGGTGGAGGCCTGTAAGCATGTGACAGCTACAGTAAGTATCCTGAGAATACAGCCTCCTCTCATTCTTAGTCACATTTAAAAAATATATATTTAAGATGTGATTCCTGATTCTTCACAGATTAAACACTCACACAATGCTCTACTTCAAAGTTATAATTTTGATATCGCAAAAGAGCAGTTGCCTAAAAAATATTTTACAACTATAGTTGTGCAGCTCAATATAAGCAAACCGGTCAAATAATTACACTTCCATCAAACAGCATTGGGTGAACAAGTTAAATTTGGCATATGTGTTTGCATCTCAAGACATTTATATTTTTATAATCTCCTAGATTATCTTCAAACTAGGCAAAAAAAAAACGACCAAAAAATGTCAACTTACATGTGTCTGCTACATTTTTAAAGATGACATTGGAGATGTTCTTTGGATCTGTTTTGCCTGCCTCCACAAACGCAAACCCAAACTTGAGGCCTGTGCAATCAAAGTTGAAAGTAAAGTTAGAATACATATTTTTTTTATCATCAAATAATAATATATCTATTTTATATAGTTAGCGCTTTTCATACAGAATCTCCAAGTCGCTTTAAAAAAATTAAAAACGAAACAATTCAGGCAGCTGGCAGTTCATTGGAGATGGTCTTCCACAGATCGATGATGATCCCGTTCAATAAAGGAGTAGTTTGAGTGGTGTCTTACGCCTGTTCTGATAAAAAACGTTAGGGCATTTAGCCTCGGGAGATGCCTTCCTTGACCACACCCTCCTTCCTTGCTCCTGGCCTGCCCTGCCTCTTCCACCAATACATTTGTTTTTTTTATGAACAGAAAAGAGAAGAAACTGAGCTGTCCGATGGTGGCGTCGATGGTACAGCCAGGGAGGGAGAAACATCAATCAGACAGGCCAGGAGCTTTTCATCAGGCTCTTCTGTCTTTGAAGTTCACAGCTACGGCTCTGTATAGGCTGGGACTTCCACCACCGAAAGTGTAACACCCACCTGGGTCATCCTTCGGCAGCTATAAGAGCCTTAGAGACCACCACACCTCGGCAGTTATCCTATGAGGCGAGCCTCTGTCATCCACTCGCACAGTCCACGTCCTTCCAGAAACAGGGGAAGGTGTGATAAAAAAAAATCCGGTGCTATGTTGATCAGGTGTTGGGATGCATTATTCAAATTAAATCAGCCAGCTAACTATAGTTAGCCAAGACAAGGTAAACAACATTCAGTCCTGCAACTCCATGAGTCACCAACATATGTTTTTGGCCAACCCTCAACAGGTCATCAACCCCCACAACAACAACAAATAGATATATATTTTAAATACTTAAAATAACAAAAAAATATCTACATTTACAGAGCTCTCTACCAAAGCTTCCCCATGGTAACCACGGAACTGAGACGAGATAACAGTAAGATCTTACTTTACTACTCTAGCTAGCTAGCTACATTACCTAGCCTGCCTGTCAGACAGACAGATTCATGAACAATACTCACACAATGCAAAGAAGCTGCAGAGGAGGATGAAGGCATCGTGGACAGCTATCGAATCAGGGAAAGTCATGTCAAACAAAAAAACTGTACAGCTAGCCAGCTGGTAGCATAAACAGCTAGCTACTAGCTTGCAATCTGGTTCGTTAGCGCAGCCGTTAGCTAACTATGCAATGGCAAAACAAACAAGTAGCCTAGCTAATGTTACACGTATAAAGCACATTAGCTATGTGTGGTTCACGGTATCAGGCTCGCAAGTGACTGATCGTGATGGAGGCAGACACGATACATACATATATCCAGTCTAGGTTGAAGATAAGTACTTAGCTAGCAAAGTATAAATTACATTTTCTTTCCCGAACTCGAATTCGGGTGCTTCTATTACGTCACAGATCCTTACCTGTGTGATTAGCTAATAATAATAATAAACCAATTTTATTTATTTATTATTCATAATACAAAAATAAACTTACATTGCTACAACAAACATGGCTAACAAAACAAACACAGTTATTTAAATACTCAAACATACAAAAATAATATAAATAAAATAATACAAAATAGAAACCATTTTAGTGCAATTGTATTCACTCTGAAAAAAATCGTATTATAATGATTTAGGAAGGTGTTATTCTTG